>NC_057796.1:263137865-263400811 GCF_018294505.1 Triticum aestivum | reverse complement strand
GGCGGCGGCGGCGACGAGGCAAACGGCGGCGGTGGCGGGCGATGTCGGCGGCGGTGAGAGGAAACGGAGAGGGGGGGGCTATTTATGGAAGGGGGGCTAGGGAGGCTTGGGGAAGGGGCATCCCGAGGCGGCGGCGGCGTCATGTCCGGGACGGACTCCGGCGGCGGCGTCGTGGGGAGAGAGGAGAGGGGCGACGGGGCGGGCCGTCGGCTTGGGCTCGGCCCAGCCGGCGCGGGCGCGTGTTTTTTTTAAATAAGTTCCGCGGAAAATATTGCGTAGAAAAATAAATAACAATCAGAAAAATATGAAATAAATTTTCCCCGGCTAGTTAGAAAATCTAGAATAGGGTGAACATTTTTAAAATCAAAAATAAATATTTTGAAAATATACAATATTTTTAATGCAATAAAAATTGCAAATAAATTCCAAATAAATTCCAAATAATGTTTTTAACATTTTTCCTCCAGTATTTCAATTGTTTTGGAGAAGTCATATTTTCTCCTCTCGTTTATTGAAAATTGAAATATTTTTCCGGAGAGAAAAATAATTAAAATCCCAATCCTTGTTTGAAAAATCAAATTTAAAAATTCGAGAAAATCCCCAACTCTCTCCGAGGGTCCTTGAGTTGCTTAGGATTTATCGAGGATTTGTCAAAATGCAACAAAACATGATATGCAAATGATGATCTATGTATAACATTCCAAATTGAAAATTTGGGATGTTACATTGTCATCGGTATGTTACTTGCCCGAGATTCGATCGTCGGTATCATCATACCTAGTTTAATATCGTTACCGGTAAGTCTCTTTACTCGTTCCGTAATGCAACATCCCACAACTAACTCATTAGTCACATTGTTTGCAAGGCTTATAGTGATGTGCATTACCGAGAGGGCCCAGAGATACCTCTCCGACAATCGGAGTGACAAATCCTAATCTCGATCTATGCCAACTCAACAAACACCATCGGAGACACCTGTAAAGCATCTTTATAGTCACCCAATTATGTTGTGACGTTTGATAGCACACTAAGTGTTCCTCCGTATTCGGGAGTTGCATAATCTCATAGTCATAGGAACATGTATAAGTTATGAATAAAGCAATAGCAACAAACTAAACGATCATCGTGCTAAGCTAACGGATGGGTCAAGTCAATCACATCATTCTCTAATGATGTGATCCTGTTCATCAAATGACAACTCTTTGTCCATGGCTAGGAAAGTTAACCATCTTTGATTAATGAGCTAGTCAAGTAGAGGTATACTAGTGACACTCTATTTGTCTATATATTCACACATGTACTAAGTTTTCGGTTAATACAATTCTAGCATGAATAATAAACATTTATCATGATATAAGGAAATATAAATAACAACTTTATTATTGTCTCTAGGGCATATTTCCTTCAGTATCCCACTTGCACTAGAGTCAATAATCTAGTTCACATCGTCATGTGATTTAACACCAATATTCACATCTTTATGTGATTAGTTCACATCTCCATGCGACTAACACCCAAAGGGTTTACTAGAGTCAATAATCTAGTTCACATCGCTATGTGATTAACACCCAAAGAGTGATCATGTTTTGCTTGTGAGAGAAATTTAGTCAACGGGTCTGCCATATTCAGAACCGTATGTATTTTTAAAAAATTTCTATGTCTACAATGCTTTGCACAGAGCTACTCTAGCTAATTGCTCCCACTTTCAATATGTATCTAGATCAAGACTTAGAGTCATCCAGATCGGTGTCAAAGCTTGCATCTTTACGACGAACTCTTGGTCACCTCCATAACCGAGAAACATTTCCTTATTCCACTAAGGATATTTTTGACCGCTGTCCAGTGATCCACTCCTGGATCACTATTGTACCCTCTTGTCAAACTCATGGTGAGGCACACAATAGGTCTGGTACACAACATAGCATACTTTATAGAACCTATGACTGAGGCATAGGGAATGACTTTTCATTCTCTTTCTATTTTCTGCCGTGGTCGGGTTTTGAGTCTTTACTCAACTTCACACCTTGCAACACAGCCAAGAACTCCTTCTTTGACTGTTCTATTTTGAACTAATTCAAAATCTTGTCAAGGTATGTACTCATTGAAAATATATCAAGCGTCTTGATCTATCTCTATAGATCTTGATGCTCAATATGTAAGTAGCTTCATCGATGTCTTTCTTTGAAAAACTCCTTTCAAACACTCCTTTATGCTTTGCAGAAATATTCTACATTATTTCCGATCAACAATATGTCATTCACATATACTTATCAGAAATGTTGTAGTGCTCCCACTCACTTTCTTGTAAATACAGGCTTCTCCGCAAGTCTGTATAAAACCATATGCTTTGATCACCTTAACAAAGCAAATATTCCAACTCCGAGATGCTTGCACCAGTCCATAGATGGATTGCTGGAGCTCGCAAAATTTGTTCCTTTAGGATTGACAAAACCTTCTTATTGCATCATATACAACTCTTCTTTAATGAATCCATTAAGGAATGCAGTTTTGATATCCATTTGCCAGATTTCATAAAATGTGGCAATTGCTAACATGATTCGGACAGACTTTAAGCATCGATACGAGGGAGAAAATCTCATCGTAGTCAACATATTGAATTTGTCAAAAAATCCTTTTCGATAAGTCAAGCTTTGTAGATAGTAACACTACTATCAGCGTCCGTCTTCCTCTTAAGGATCCATGTATTCTCAATGGCTCGCCGATCATCGGGCAAGTCAATCAAAGTCCATACTTTGTTCTCATTCATGGATCCCATCTCAGATTTCATGGCCTCAAGCCATTTTGCGAAATCTGGGCTCATCATCGCTTCCTCATAGTTCGTAGGTTCATCATGGTCAAGTAACATGACTTCCAGAACAGGATTACCGTACCACTCTGGTGCGGATCTTACTCTGGTTGACCTACAAGGTTCGGTAGTAACTTGATCAGAAGTTTCATGATCATCATCATTAGCTTCCTCACTTACTGGTGTAGGAATCACTGGAACTGATTTATGTGATGAACTACTTTCCAATAAGGGAGTAGGTACAATTACCTCATCAAGTTCTACTTTCCTCCCACTCACTTCTTTCGAGAGAAACTCCTTCTCAGGAAGGATCCACTCTTAGCAACAAAGATCTTGCCTTTGGATCTGTGATAGAAGGTGTACCCCACAGTTTCTTTTGGGTATCCTATGAAGACGCACTTCTCCGATTTGGGTTTGAGCTTATCAGGCCGAAACTTTTTCACATAAGCATCGTAACCCCAAACTTTAAGAAACGACAACTTAGGTTTCTTGCCAAACCACAGTTCATACGGTGTCATCTCAACGGATTAGATGGTGCCCTATTTAACGTGAATGCAGCTATCTCTAATGCATAACCCCAAAACAATAGTGGTAAATCGGTAAGAGACATCATAGATCGCACCATATCTAATAAAGTATGATTACGACGTTCGGACACACCATTACACCGTGGTGTTCCGGGTGGCGTGAGTTGCGAAACTATTCCGCATTGTTTCAAATGAAGACCAAAGTCGTAACTCAAATATTCTCCTCCACGATCAGATCGTAGAAACTTTATTTTCTTGTTACGATGATTTTCCACTTCACTCTGAAATTCTTTGAACTTTTCAAATGTTTCAGACTAATGTTTCATTAAGTAGATATACCTATATCTGCTCAAATCATTTGTGAAGGTTAGAAAATAATGATACCCGCCGCGAGCCTCAACACTCATCGGATCGCATACATCAGTATGTATTATTTCCAATAAATCAGTTGCTCACTCCATTGCTCTGGAGAATGGAGTCTTAGTCATCTTGCCCATGAGGCATGGTTCACAAGCATCAAGTGATTCATAATCAAGCGATTCCAAAAGCCCATCAGCATGGAGTTTCTTCATGCGCTTTACACCAATATGACCTAAACGGCAGTGCCACCAATATGTTGCACTATCATTATCAACTTTGCATCTTTTGGCATCAATATTATGAATATGTGTATTACCACAATCGAGATTCAATAAACCATTCACCTTGGGTGTATGACCACAGAAGGTTTTATTCATGTAAACAGAATAACAATTATCCTTTGATTAGTGAATAACCATATTGCAATAAACATGATCCAATCATATTATGCTCAATGCAAACACCAAATAACATTTATTTTATGTTCAACACTAATCCCGAAGGTAAAGGGAGTGTGCGATGGTGATCTTATCAACCTTGGAATTACTTCCAACACACATCGTCACCTTACCCTCAACTAGTCACTGTTTATTTTGCAACTCCCATTTCGAGTTACTACTTTTAGCAACTAAACCAGTATCAAATACTGAGGGGTTGCTATAAACACTAGTAAAGTACACATCAATAACATGTATATCAAATATACTTTTGTTCACTTTGCCATCCTTCTTATCCGCCAAGTATCTAGGGCAGTTCCACTTCTAGTGACCATTTCCTTTGCAGTAGAAGCACTCAGTTTCAGGCTTGGGTCTAGCTTTGGGCTTCTTCATGGGAGCAGCAACTTGCTTGCTATTCTTCTTTGAAGCTCCTATTTCTTTCCCTTTTCCCTTTTCTTTGAAATTAGTGATCTTGGTAACCATCAACACTTGATGCTATTTCTTGATTTCTACCTTCGCCGATTTCAGCATCGCGAAGAGCTTGGGAATTACTTTCTGCATCCCTTGCATATTATAGTTCATCACTAAGTTCTAGTAACTTGGTGATAGTGACTAGAGAACTTTGTCAATTACTATCTTATCTGGAAGATTAACTCCCACTTGATTCAAGAAATTGTAGTACCCAGACAATCTGAGCACGTGCTCACTGGTTAAGCTATTATCCTCCATCTTGTCGGCAAAGTACTATCAGAGGTCTCATACCTCTCGACACGGGCATGAGTATGAAATACCAATTTCAACTCTTAGAACATCTTATATGCTCCATGGCGTTCAAAACATTTTGAAGTCTGCGTTCTAAGCCACAAAGCATGGTGCACTTAACTATTAAGTAGTCGTCATACCGAGCTTTGTTAAACGTTCATAACGTGTGCATCTGCTCCTGCAATAGGTCTGTCACCTAGCGGTGCATCAAGGACATAATTCTTCTATGCAGCAATGAGGATAATCCTCAGATCACGGACCAAGTCCGCATCATTGCTACTATCATCTTTCAATATAGTTTTTCTCTAGGAACATATCAAAAATAAACGGGGAGCTACATCGCGAGCTATTGATCTACAACATAGTTATGCAAATACTACCAGGACTAAGTTCATGATAAATTAAAGTTCAATTAATCATATTACTTAAGAACTCCCACTTAGATAGACATCCCTCTAATCATCTAAGTGATCACGTGATCCAAATCAACTAAACCATGTCCGATCATCATGTGAGATGGAGTAGTTTTCAATGGTGAACATCACTATGTTGATCATATCTACTATATGATTCACGCTCGACCTTTCGGACTCAGTGTTCCGAGGCCATATATGCATATGCTAGGCTCGTCAAGTTTAACCCGAGTATTCTGCATGTGCAAAACTGGCTTGCACCCGTTGTATGTGAACGTAGGCTTATCACACCCGATCATCACGTGGTGTCTCGGCACGACGAACTGTAGCAACGGTGCATAGTCAGGGAGAACACTTATACCTTGAAATTTAGTGAGAGATCATCTTATAATGCTACTGTCGAACTAAGCAAAATAAGATGCATAAAGGATAAACATCACATGCAATCAATATAAGTGATATGATATGGCCATCATCATCTTGTGCCTTTGATCTCCATCTCCAAGGCACCGTCATGATCACCATCGTCACCGGCGCGACACCTTGATCTCCATCGTAGCATCGTTGTCGTCTCGCCAACTATTGCTTCTATGACTATCGCTACCGCTTAGTGATAAAGTAAAGCAATTACATGGCGATTGCATTTCATACAATAATGCGACAACCATATGGTCGTGCCAGTTGCCGATAACTGTGTTACAAAACATGATCATATCATACAATAAAATTTAGCATTATGTCTAGACCATATCACATCACAACATGCCCTACAAAAACAAGTTAGACGTCCTCTACTTTGTTGTTGCAAGTTTTACGTGGCTGCTACGGGCTGAGCAAGAACCGTTCTTACCTACGCATCAAAACCACAACGATTTTTCGTCAAGTGTGTTGTTTTAAACTTCAACAAGGACCGGGCGTAGTCACACTCGATTCAACTAAAGTTGGAGAAACTGACACCTGCCAGCCACCTATGTGCGAAGCACGTCGGTAGAACTAGTCTCGCGTAAGCGTACGCGTAATGTAGGTCCGGGCCGCTTCATCCAACGATACCGCCAAATCAAAGTATGACATGCTGGTTAGCAGTTTGACTATTATTGCCCACAACTCTTTTTGTTCTACTCGTGAATATAACATCTACGCATAGACCTGGCTCGGATGCCACTGTTGGGGAACGCAGTAATTTCAAAAAAAAATCCTACGCACACGCAAGATCTATCATGGTGATGCATAGCAACAAGAGGGGAGAGTGTAGTCCACGTACCTTCGTAGACCATAAGCGGAAGCGTTATGACAACGCGGTTGATGTAGTCATATGTCTTCACGATCAGACCGATCCTAGTACCGAAAGTACGGCACCTCCGCGATCTGCACACGTTTGGCTCGGTGACGTCCCACAAACTCTTGATCCAGCTGACTGTCGAGGGAGAGCTTCATCAGCACGACAGCGTGATGACGGTGATGATGAAGCTACCGGCGCAGGGCTTCGCCTAAGCACTGCAACGATATGACCGAGGTGGATTATGGTGGAGGGGGGCACCGCACACGGCTAAGAGATCAATGATCAAGTTGTGTGTTCTAGGGTGCCCCTGCCCCCGTATACAAAGGAGCAAGGGGAGGTGGCTAGCGGCCTCATAGGGTGCGCCCCAAGGGGGAATCCTACTCCTAATAGGAGTAGGTTCCCCCTTTCCTAGTCCAACTAGGAGGGGAAGGAAAGAGGAGGAGGGGAGAAGGAAAGAGGGGGCCGGCCCCCAAGCCCTAAACCAATTCGGTTTGGGCCTAGGGGTGCGCGCCCCATAGCTCCCTTGCTGCACCCTATTTCCACTAAGGCCCATGAAGGCCCATATAGCCCCCGAGGGGTTCCGGTAACCCCCCGGCACTCCGGTATGTGCCCGAACACAACCGGAACCATTCCAAGTCCAAACATAGTCGTCCAATATATCAATCTTTATGTATCGACCATTTCAAGACTCCTCGTCATGTCCGTGATCACATCCGGGACTCCGAACAACCTTCGGTTCATCAAAACACATAAACTCATAATACCGATCGTCACCGAGCGTTAAGCGTGCGGACCCTACGGGTTCGAGAACTATGTACACATGACCGAGACACATCTCCGGTCAATAACCAATAGCGGAACCTGGATGCTCATATTGGTTCCTACATATTCTACGAAGATCTGTATCAGTCAAATCGCATAACAACATACGTTGTTCCCTTTGTCATCGGTATGTTACTTGCCCGAGATTCGATCGTCGGTATCATCATACCTAGTTCAATCTCGTTACCGGCAAGTCTCTTTACTCGTTCCGTAATTCAACATCCCGCAACTAACTCATTAGTCACATTGCTTGCAAGGCTTATAGTGATGTGCATTACCGAGAGGGCCCAGAGATACCTCTCCGACAATCGGAGTGACAAATCCTAATCTCGATCTATGCCAACTCAACAAACACCATCGGAGGCACCTGTAAAGCATCTTTATAGTCACCCAGTGACGTTGTGACGTTTGATAGCACACTAAGTGTTCCTCCGGTATTCGGGAGTTGCATAATCTCGTAGTCATAGGAACATGTATAAGTTATGAAGAAAGCAATAGCAACAAACTAAACGATCATCATGCTAAGCTAACGGATGGGTCAAGTCAATCACATCATTCTCTAATGATGTGATCCCGTTCATCAAACGACAACTCTTTGTCCATGGCTAGGAAACTTAACCATCTTTGATTAACGAGCTAGTCAGTAGAGGCGTACTAGTGACACTCTGTTTATCTATATATTCACACATGTACTAAGTTTCCGGGTAATACAATTCTAGCATGAATAATAAACATTTATCATGATACAAGGAAATATAAATAACAACTTTATTATTGTCTCTAGGGCATATTTCCTTCAATGTGGTAGATATAGTTGATCATCTTTACATTGGCTTTTGCTTTTATTTGCCTTATCTCTTGCCAAGGATTGTGTCAACTCCCATTGTCGTCTGTATCACTTGTGGATCTTATTGATTTCTTGATCTTGTCTATTGTTTTCTAGATATAGTGAAAGTGGTGATCCCTCCGTGTGCATTTTGTATTCAAATGCAAATTCTCTATAATGCACAATTCTTGGGGGAGCTATCCTATTTTCTATAGAACAGTCATCTTGTGATCCTTATCAAGTGTGTTTTGGTGGAAGGCAAGCCATTTCTTGTTGGTATTTGTGCCATCATGAAACTTTGTAGAGGGCTTGGTTTGTTCGGAACCATCCTCTCTTTTGGGAATTCGATATCTTTCATTTTGCGTGTATCAATGGATATCTCATTCCTTGATGTATGTTTTAATTGATATCTTCCAAGTGATGATTTTCTTCATTGGTATCTCATTTTCACTTGGTATTTCTTTTCCATTTGGTATCGGTTCTTGAAAGTCTTTAGCATGCATATTTACTTCATGTATTTTCTTTGGCATGCTTTCTTTCTTTGACCCAATATATAAGGGGAACTCCACCAAGTATCAAGTTGAATGAGATGTGCATGAAATTTATTTTCATATCTATGTGCACATATTTATGTGGAGTTTGTCCTATGTATTGGTGTTTCTAACTCTTTGATCCCA
Organism: Triticum aestivum; assembly: GCF_018294505.1. NCBI lineage: Eukaryota > Viridiplantae > Streptophyta > Magnoliopsida > Poales > Poaceae > Triticum > Triticum aestivum. The sequence continues at coordinate 263,391,902 of NC_057796.1, read as the reverse complement.
ATGATTTTGGGTACCATTTAGTTTGTGTTGTTGTTCTAGGAACAATTGGAGATGCATTGGATGCTCGGCTCACTCACAAGGAAGGTGTTGTCAGCATGTGCTTATTGGAGTCAAGCTAGGATGATCAATGAACTGCTATCTACCTTCAATTGGTATCTACCGCATCCTTCCAATGCTATCTCGGTAACAAGTATCATCATCTACTTCAGGCACACATTTCTTGCATCAACCTTGTGTAGGTTGTATCATGGCATGTAATTCATTCTTTCTTGTGATACTTGTTTCCTTTCTCAAAGCATCCCAACAATGATCTATTATTGCTAGTTGTGATGTGTTTGATGTTCGTGTGGTTAGAATTCATTTATATAAAATAAGACCATATCTAGCCATGTGCTATGCTTTCAAGCAAATATCTTATTGGTATATTTATGACTTCCTTGTGGATATCTTATTCTTTCCTTTTTGTAACTATTTCGTTTGTACATCCTTCTTTGTGGATTGATATCATCATGATCTTCATCTACCTAGAATCTTATATTATTTCTTCTTATCCCTTTATTTGTGGACTCGAGAGAAGTTGCATATCAAGTTGATATCCCTTTATTTCACGTCCGCCTTTTCCTTCTTGTATTATTTCTTTGGTGGCTCCGTGAAAGTGGGTGCCTTATGTGCGCGTCTTATCTCATTACATCTTGATGCACTCTTGTGTGGTGAAGATACTTGTTTTCTCTTTCTTGTCTCGATGAGGCTTTTGCCATTCGATTGGTATCCCTCCTCTTGACAATGCTATCATTTTCTTTCTTCACCGTGGGTTGTCACAAGTGTTGGTTATTCTTTTTGCATATTGAGTGTGCTTGTGAACCCCTTTGCTTGATGTGTGTGGGAAGTACATGGCTTGCACCTTGTATCTTATTTATTCAAGACTATGTTGATGCTTAATGCTCATCATTATATTAGTCTTCTCAAGTGCTTTGGCATGACTCACACACATCATTTTGGTTGAGCCTATTTCTAAGTTGCCTCTTTTATATGTTGGTCAACCATTTGTTTGTTGCAAGTGCTAGGCTTAGTTTCCTACATGCCCGCTTGCACTTGTTGTGAGGTTCTATTGATTTTGGGGGAGTGATGATCTTATTTTGTGCACTTTGTATCCAAATTCAAAAATTATTATTTATGCACAAATCATGGGGATCTTCTCTAGTTTCTTTAGAACACTCCTATGCTCATATCATAATATCTTTTATTCATGTGGCTCGTAGGATCATTGGTCTAGTTGGTATAATTGGTATCTTTTGATTGCTTGTTTCAATTGGTATCTTTTGATTCCTTGTTTCTCTCTTTGTTATGTCTTTGTGGCATATCATCCTTTAGCAATCTTTGGATCCTCAATATAGTTTGTCTTCCTCCTAGTATTTATCTTTGAATATGTGTATTGCATTCCACTCCTTTTGATAAATACACAATCTATTGAGGAACACATTTTATATTAGCCTTCTAAGCTTTTCGCCCATTTTGGCAATCGATGCCAATAGGGGAGAAGTTTCAGTGAGTTTCATGGAGAAGTTTAGAGAGTTATTTCTTGGTTTTGGTCCTAAACTTTTGCATCTCATACGCATGCATTATTGGTTGTTGCATTGCATGCTGATGCATAATTCCTTATATAAACTCTCTTGAAAGTGATTGTCATCAATTACAATAATGGGGGAGATTGAAAGAACATGCGGTGCCCCCATGTTTGGTTTTGGTAATTAATGACGTTCTCTATGGACTAATGGTTGCCTTGATTTATATTTGAAAGATTTGTCCATATTTTTTCTTGAAGTCCATGTGTTGGTTTCAAGGAGTTTATGTGTTGACCAAGGTGCTATTCAAGGAATTATCCAAAGATTAGTCATGTAGAAGACATGATACAAGGTTGATCAAGACCAAGTCAAGTGTGAATCAATTTGATCAACACGCAAAGCGTAGAAGATGTACCGAAAGGGATCAAGTGATCCCATGGTATGGTAAGCATTGTCCATTATGCTTTGTGTACTAACTCTATGTGAGAGTTCTATGTGAGGTTAGGTATGTTTCCATGGGCTTGCGTCAAGAGGAAGATCTCATACAACCCATGGAGGATGACATCAAGTGGTGTGATGACCCACAAGTATAGGGGATCAATTGTAGCTATTTTCGATAAGTAAGAGTGTCGAACCCAATGAGGAGCAGAAGGAAATGACAAGTGGTTTTCAGCAAGGTAATGTCTGCAAGTCCTGAAATTGTAAGTAACAGAGTAGTTTGATAGCAAGATAATTTGTAACGAGCAAGTAACTATAATAGTAGGAGAAGTGCATCAAGGTAGCCCAATACTTTTGAGGCGAAGGACAGGCCAAAATGGTCTCTTATAATAGGCAAAGCTTTCTTGAGGGTACACGGGAATTTCATCTAGTCACTTCCATCATGTTGGTTCGATTCGTGTTCGCTACTTTGATAATTTGATATGTGGGTGGACTGGTGCTTAGGTGTTGTTCTTACTTGAACAAACCTCCTACTTATGATTAACCCCCTCGCAAGCGTCCACAACTACAAGCAAAGTATTAAGAATAAATTCTAGCCATAGCGTTAAACTTTTGGATCCAATCGGTCCATTACGGAATAGCGCATAAACTAGGGTTTAAGCTTTTGTCACTCTCGCAACCCATCATCTAATTACTACTACACAATGCATTCCCTTACACCCAAATATGGTGAAGTGTCATGTAGTCGAGGTTCACATGACACCACTAAGGGAATCACAACATACGTACTATCAAAATATCGAACACGTATCAAGTTCACATGATTACTTGCAACATGATTTCTCCCGTGACCTCAAGAACAAAAGTAACTACTCAAAAATAATAATCATGCTCAAGATCAGAGGGGTATTAAATAGCATGTTGGATGTGAACATATAATCTTCCACCAAATATACCATATAGTAATCAACTATAAGATGTAATCAACACTACTAGTCACCCACAAGCACCAATCTATAGTTCCGGTAACAAGATTGAACACAAGAGATGAACTAGGCTTTGAGATGAGATGATGTTGTTGAAGATGTTGATTTAGATTTCCCTCCCGAAGATGGGAGAGTTGTTGGTGATCATGATGACAACGATTTCCCCCTTCGGGAGGGAAGTGCCCCCAGCGGAATCGCTCTGCCGGAGGGCAAAAGTGCTCCTGCCCAAGTTCCGTTTCGAGACGGCGGCGCTCCGTCCCAAAAGTCCTCTCCTTATTTTTTCTAGGTCAAAATGACTTATATACCAGAAGATGGGCACCGGAGGTGGGCCTGGGTGAGCACAACCCACCAGGGCGCCCTTGGGGGCCCAGGCGCGCCCTGGTGTCTTGTGCTCACCAGGGTGGCCCCCTCTGGTACTTATTTGCTCCAATATTCTTCATATATTCCATTAAAATTCTCCGTAAACTTCCAGCTTGTTTGGAGTTGTGCAGAATAGGTAGCATGACGTAGCTTTTCCAGGTCCATATTTCCAGCTGCCGTAATTCTCCCTCTTTGTGTGTACCTTGCATATTATGAGAGAAAAGGCATTAGAATTACTCCAAAATGCATTATTATGCATAAAAACATCATAAATAACAGTAAGAAAACATGATACAAAATGGACGTATCAACCCCCCCAAGCTTAGACCTCGCTTGTCCTCAATCGAAAACCGAAATCGAAGAACATGTCCACATGCTTAGAGAGAGAGGTGTCGATAAAAACAAAATACGGACATAGAAGCATCATGTTGATTATTATAACAACAACAAACTTAAACATAAGACTTTTATCATAGACTTCTCATGAATAAGTGACAATTCATAACATTATCGAAGTATAAAGCATAAACTCTATTAGAAACCAACAAACTATGTTCTCAGTCAACTATGCAACTACAATTCCTCATCTTTTCAGGAAGGGTCATGTATCGGAGCCTTTAGGCAAGTCCACATACTCAACCATCATATAGTCTTCTATGATTGCTAACACTCACCGCATACACATGAGCAAAACGTTTCAACCGGACACATAGAAAGATAGGGGCTTATAGTTTCGCCTCCCAACGTATTCACCTCAACGGTGATGCCAACAATAATAACTCATGCTACCCATATTCAACTAGACATATGTGCCTAGATCTTTCCTCACCACATGATGCTTGCCAAAGGAGAAAATAAAAAGGAATAGAGAGAAAACTTTGACTCTTTGCATAAAAGTAAATACATAAAAGTAAAAGATAGGCCCTTCGCAGTGGGAAGCAGAGGTTGCCATGCACTTATTTATTTGTATGCTCAACCCCTTAGTGCAAAGGAACGTCATGTTGTATTTCCCCTCGTGATGGCAACCTTTATTATGCAGTGTGTCGCTTTTATTCTTCACCATCACAAGTTCGTACAATGCTCACTTTTCTCTTACACTAAATGATCTCACACTTCTAGAAGCAATTTTTATTGCCTTATTGCACCGATGACAACTTACTTGAGGGATCTTGCTCAATCCCTAGGTAGGTATGGTGGACTCTTAAAAATAAGATTTGGGTTTAAGGGGTTTTGGATGCACAAGTAGTATCTCTACTTGGTGCGAAATTTTTGGCTAGAAAAGATAGGGGGCAAGCACCACATGTTGAAGGATCTATGACAATATAACTTCTATGTGAATATGAACAAACATAAATCATTAAGTTGTCTTCCTTGTCCAACGTCAACAATTTTGGCATATAATATTTTGATGGGGCTCATAATCGCAAAATATTTCTAGGATAGTGTATTTATATGTGAATCTTCTCTTCCCTTATTAATTCTTTCATGAATTGCATCGTTGACTAATGCTATGTTTGGCAATCTCTAATAAAATTTTCTACTTATACTTTTCCTTATGTCGTGTCATCACCTACCATAAGATTAGCATATGATCTTTTTGATTTATTTCCTTTCCTTTTATTTATTTCCTTTCTTTCTATTTATTTCCTTTCTTTTTATTGCAACATGAAAGTAAAGAAAGCAAAAACTCAAACTAAACTTTATTATATATCTTGCACACGATTACAAGCATAGATCACTAGGCAAACTCTCGGAAAGAAACGATCAAACTAAACTTTTATTCATCTAAAGCAAAAGTTTGAACGAAAATAAGTAAAGGCAAAGATATTGGGGATGGTACGATACCGGGCCACCTCCCCCAAGCTTGGCGGAAGCCAATGGGAGTGCCCATACCCAATACTCAATTTTCTTTTGGTGATAAAGAAGGTGGTGGTGGTGGTGTAGAGGGTTTTTCCTTCTACCTCAGCTTATGCTTGAGGATAGAATTTTCCTCCTTCAATTCACCGATCTCCTATTCATGATCCAGTACCTTTTTGCATAAATCTTTCTTACTGTCCTGCAAAAGGCGGAAGGGTATGAACTGAACCTTAGGCCTCTTTGGTTTGTTCGCGAGGCTTGACTTCTTGAATTACACATGCATGTCCCTAGGTTGAGGCAACGGAATTTCGTCCTCTTCTAAGCTCGTCTCCTCCTTCTCCCTAGGATAATAATCTTCCTCTTCCTCCATGGTCCAGCCATAGTGCTCCACATCCCGATAGGACTTGGGTTTGTGATGAAATCAGTAGCATAGCTCTCACCCTCAGTGTCTTGGGATGACATATTTTTAGATCTAACAAGAAAACAACAAGAAAATAAAATAGAAGATTTCTCCACGATACGGTGATCAATAGGTTCGGGGGGTATATAAAGATTTTTTATCTTGGGAAACAAGCAAACTGTAGAAAAAGGAGTCCGGAAGGTACCCGAGGTGGGCACAACCCACCTGGGCGTGCCTGGCTGTCGGGCGCGCCTGGCTGCCAGGCGCGCCCTGGTGTCTTGTGCCCACCAGGGTATGCTTCCTGGTTGTTTCTTATTTTCCTATTTTTTGTTATATTCAAAAACTGACAGAAAATATTTTTGCAGATTTTTTGGAGTCCGTTTCCTTACCATATCACGTACCTCCTTATTTTCACGATTCTGGAGTGTTCAAAAAGGACTCTTTTATGTGTTCTTCCGGTGTCAAAGTTTGGATAATATTACTTTCAACATTAATGGGCGTACCTGAGATATAATGTTTTATTCGTTGCCCATTAACAATCTTCGGTTAGCACCTTCGGCATTATTTATTTTGATAGCTCCAGACCGATAAACCTCCTCGATAACATATGGTCCTTAGCCCTCCGGGTCCTGAGTTCGCTGATTACTACTGGCTGCCTGCGGATGGTACGCGAGGCGGCATCATCCTCGCTTGGCGAGCGGATCACGTCTCCCTTTCTAACCGTGGCGTTGGCACTTGCCACGTCTCCGCCACCGCGATGCTTGCCTCGGGTGGCCCCCCTTGGTGGATCATGGGCGTCTATGGGCCACAGGCAGATGCGGATAAACTCGAGTTCCTCGCCGAGCGCCACGATCTTCGCTCCACGATGGCTGGCCCTTGGATCATTGGTGGGGATTTCAACATGATCGCGTACACTGAGGACAAGAGCAATGACAGAATAAACCACCGCATGATGAACCGGTTTCGTCGTCTTGTCTCCGACTTGGATATCCGTGATATCTACCTTCAGGGCCGGAGATACACCTGGTCGAACGAACAAGCGAACCCCACCCTCGTCAAGAACGATCGCATCCTCTGCACCACGTCTTGGGCGACCCTATACCCGCACTACTCTATGCGCTGCCTGACCTCCGCGGTGTCTGATCACTGCCCGCTCCTACTTGAATGTTTGCCTCAAACTACTTCGAAGCGGCGCTTTCACTTTGAGAGATTTTGGATCAAGTGGGATGGATTTCACCAGCTGGTTGACGAGGCATGGAACTCTGACGCCCCGGATGCTGACCCATTTCGCACCATCTACTTCCGCCTCAAAGCTACTGCGCGCCGGCTACAGGGCTGGAGCGCGCGCACCCTTGGTCATGTCTCCACGCAAATCATGCTTGCCCGTGAGCTCATTCTCCGATTCGACACCGCTCAGGACTCTCGTCCACTTACTTCCCCTGAGGCTTGGCTGCGGCGCGAGCTCAAGCGCGCCTACCTCGGGCTCTCCTCCCTTGAGCGCTCGATCGCCCGCGACCGGGCTCGCTTCTGCTGGCTCAAAGTTGGCGACACAAGCACCGCGTTCTTCAAAATCCATGCAGCTCATCGCAGCAAGAAGAATGCCATCTCCTGCCTGCGTGTTGGGGACGCGACCGTGTCCGATGACGAGGCCATGGCTCGGGCAGCCTTCGACCATTTCACTTCCATCATCGGCCGTGCTGCCGCACGCGAATTTAGCCTGAACCTTGGGGCCCTAGACCCTCGTCACTTCGATCTTGCTGAGCTCGATCGACCATTCACCGAGGAAGAGATTTGGGCTGTTGTGAAATCGCTCCCGCTCGGCAAAGCGCCTGGCCCGGATGGGTTCACCGCCAAGTTCCTTCGGGCGTGCTGGGGCACTATCAAGGGAGACATTTGCACTGCTTTTGACAAGATCTTCTCGATGAATGGGTGTGGCTTTCAGAAGTTAAACCAAGCACTGATCACCCTCCTCCCCAAGAAGGCCAACGTTTCCAGCTTGTGTGACTATCGCCCCATCAGTCTGATCCACCTAGTTGCGAAGCTTTTCGCCAAGGTCCTGTCCTTGCGCATTTCTCCGAGGATGGCGAGCCTCGTGTCCACGAACCAGAGCGCTTTCATCGCCGGCCGCGGCGTCCATGACAACTTCTTGCTTGTCTAGAAGACGACGCGGTTACTGCACCATCTCAAAGCACCTCGGATCCTCCTGAAGCTTGACATAGCCCATGCATTCGACACGGTCTCCTGGCCCTTCCTCCTCGAGACGCTCTCGCACCTGGGTTTTGGGAGGCGTTGGTGCGCTTGGATCTGCGTGCTACTCTCTAATGCGTCCACCCGTGTGCTTGTCAACGGCAACCCGGGGCCCCCAATCCAGCACGAGCAAGGCTTGCGTCAGGGCAACCCTATTTCCCCCATGTTATTCGCCATCGTCGTCGACACTCTAAACAGCCTGCTCCAACATGCCGTCTCCAATGGCGTCCTTCAACGGCTCACCACCAGACATGCGGCTTCTAGCATATCCCTCTTTGCCGAGGACGTTGTGCTCTTCTGCCACCCGGACCCGGTCGAGTTGCGCACCATCCACGAGCTCTTGGACACCTTTGGCAATGCCTCTGGACTTTGGACTAGTTTTGCCAAGTGCTCGGCTACGCCTATCAGGTGCCCTCCCGAGATGTTGCTCGGCATTGCTTCCACCTTGTACTGCCCCATCAAGCACTTCCCGATCAAATACCTTGGCTTGCCACTGTCCGTGCGCAAGGCCTCCTCCTCTGACTTGATGCCCCTACTTGACAAGCTCCTCCTCAAGCTCGCAAATTGGAAGGCCGCGCTGCTCAACCGAGGCGAACGGCTCACGCTCGTGCGGCACGTCCTCACTGCGATGCCGGCCCACATCCTTACGGCCATGGCTGTCTCCAAACCCATATTGAGGAGAGCCACACGCATCATTCGCGATTTCCTCTGGCAAGGATGCAAGGACGCGCGCGCTGGTTGTTGCCTTGTCAGCTGGGCCAAGGTCTGCCGCCCTGTCGAGCTTGGCGGCATTGGCGTGCGTGACCTGCACCGCGTCGGCATCGCGCTGCGCGCAAGATGGCTTTGGCTGTAGGCCACAGAGCCGACGCGCCCATGGCGCCACCTGCACCTGCCGTATGATCGCGAGGTTCAGCAAATTTTCCGAGCCTCTACGGTCTGGACGCTTGGCGATGGCCATACATGCAGGTTCTGGACGGATCACTGGCTCCATGGCCAGTCCATTGCCGAAATCGCCCCCACCCTCACGGCCATGGTTCCGCGTAGAAGGAAGCGCACACGCCTTGTCAGCGATGGCCTACGCAACCAGGGCTGGATCTCGGACATTGCCGGCGCCCTTGGCCCGCTGGCAACGCTTGAGTACGTCGACCTTTGGCGCTGCCTGCGGCTGGTTTCCCTCTCATCCACTCCGGATGCACTCTCTTGGCATTGGTCCCCGAAGGGAGTTTACACAGCCAGTACCTGCTACACCGCCCTATTCATTGGCTCAACTATTGCGCCCTTCTGGAAACTCATCTGGCATAGCTGGGCACCGCTCAACGTCAAGTTTTTTCTCTGGCTAGCTTCTCAAGACCTATGCTGGACTGCCGATCGCCTGGCATGCCGTGGGCTGCCGCACCCTGCCGCCTGCCAATTCTGCGACCAGGACGATTAAAGTCTGCACCACATCCTCGCCGGCTGTGTGTTTGCGCGTATCACCTGGCACGAAGTTCTATCATGGTGCAGACTACCGATTGCACACCCGGACGGCCAGACTGAGCTCTTCGAATGGTGGTCCACATGCACTCTGGCCGCTCCATCCTGCTTCCGCAAGGGCTTCGCTTCTTTGGTCACCATAACAGCCTGGGCCATCTGGAAGCACCGGAACAACATCATCTTTGATGGCCTGCAACCTTCTAGTGGTGAGCACCTAGACACGATCAAGGCCGAGGCTAGACGCTGGGCTAGAGCCGGCGCTCGAGGATTAGATAGGATCCTCCCTGTAACCTGACCTTTGTACCTTGGGGCTAAGCAACCCCCTCTCTCTGGTTCACAGGTCGCCCTAATGCCGCCTCTTAGTGTACGGCTATTAGGGTTACCAATAATGTACTCTCTCTCTCTTCTATCAATGGAATGATACGCCACAGCGCGTATTCGTGAGAAAAAAACATAGGGTCCTTCCCATTTGGAGAGGAGTTTTTCTGCAAAGAATCTGAAACGGGAGTTGTACAAAAGCACATATTCTCCAACTTTAAACTCATGCTTTTGGATTCTTTTATCATGCCATCTTTTAACTTTTTCTTTAAACAACTTGGCATTTTCATAAGCTTGGGGTTCTCCATTCATCTAAAGAGCTAATATCAAATGACCTCTTTTCACCGGCAAGTTTGAAATCATAGTTGAGTTCTTTGATTTCCCAATATGCTTTATGTTCTAACTCAAGAGGCAAATGACAAGCTTTTCCATAAACCATTTTATAAGGAGACATACCCATAGGATTTTTATATGTTGTTCTATAAGCCCAAAGTGCATCATTTAATTTCTTAGACCAGTTCTTCCGGGACCTATTGACAGTCTTTTACAAAATTAATTTTATATCTGTATTGCTAAGTTCAACTTGACCACTATACTGAGGATGATAAGGTGATGCACTTCTATGGTTAACATCATACTTGGCAAGAATTTTGTGGAAAGCACCATGAATAAAGTGTGAACCACCATCATTCATTAAATATCTAGGGACTCCAAACCTTGGGAAAATAACTTCCTTAAGCATTTTAATAGAGTTGTTGTGATCAGCACTTCTGGTTGTAATAGCTTCTACCCACTTAGTAACATAATCAAAAGCAACCAAAATATGTGTATACCCATTAGAGGAAGGAAAAGGTCCCATGTAATCGAATCCCCAAACATCAAATGGTTCAACAGCAAGTTAATAATTCATAGGCATTTCTTGACGCTTAAAGATATTACCTATTCTTTGGCATTCATCACAAGATAAGACGAACTTACGGGCATCCTTGAAGAGAGTAGGCCAATAAAATCCAGATTGCAATACCTTGTGAGCAGTTCTGTCTCCAGCATGATGCCCTCCATAAGCTTCGGAGTGACATTTCTGTAAGATTTGTCCCTGTTCATGCTCAGGTACACAACGTCTAATAATACCATCTACTCCTTCTTTATAAAGATGTGGGTCATCCCAAAAGTAATGTCTCAAATCATAGAAGAACTATTTCTTTTGTTGGTACGTAAAGATAGGTGGTAAATGTTTGGCAACAATGTAATTAGCATATTCAGCATACCAAGGAGTGTTCTGAGAAACATTTATTGCAGCTAACTGCTCATCAGGAAAACTATCATCAATAGGTAGTGGGTCATCAAGCACATTCTCAAGCCTAGACAAGTTATCAGCTATGGGGTTCTCAGCTCCTTTTCTATCAGTGAGATGTAAATCAAATTCTTGTAGCAAGAGAACCCATTGAATAAGTCTAGGTTTAGCATCTTTCTTTTCCATAAGATATTTTATAGCAGCATGATCGGTGAGAACAATTACTTTTGAATCAACAATGTAGGATCTAAATTTATCACAAGCAAACACCACTGCTAGGAATTCTTTTTCAGTAGTAGCATAATTTCGTTGAGCACTGTCAAGAGTTTTACTAGCATAATGAATGACATTCAGTTTCTTATCAACCCTTTGTCCTAGAACAGCACCAACGGCATAATCACTAGCATCACACATAATTTCAAAAGGCAAGTTCCAACCAGGTGGTTGAACAACAAGTGCAGAAATTAAGGCTTTCTTGAGTGTTTTGAAGGCTTCTAAACAATCATCATCAAAAACAAAAGGAACATCCTTTTGCAAAAGATTTGTAAGAGGCCTAGAAATTTTAGAAAAGTCTTTGATAAATCTCCTATAGAAACCAGCATGACCTCGGAAACTACGAATACCTTTGATATCTTTAGGACATGGCATTTTCTCAATTGCATGAACCTTAGCTTTGTCCACTTCAATACCTCTTTCAGAAATTTTACGGCCCAAGACAATACCTTCATTAACCATAAAGTGGCACTTCTCCCAATTCAAGACAAGATTTGTTTGCTCGCATCTCTGCAAAACTCGATCAAGATTGCTTAAACAATCATCAAAAGACTTCCCATAAACAGAGAAGTCATCCATGAAAACCTCAACAATCTTTTCACAAAAATCAGAGAATATAGCAGTCATACATCTTTGAAAGGTAGTAGGTGCATTGCATAAACCAAAAGGCATACATCTCTAAGCATAAGTTCCAAAGGGACAAGTGAAAGTGGTATTTTCTTGATCAGGTTGAGAAACAGGTATTTGTGAAAAACCAGAGTATCCATAAAGGAAGCAAAAATGTGTGTGCTTAGATAATCTTTCTAGCATTTGATCGATAAAAGGCAGAGGGTAATGATCTTTTCTAGTTGCTTTTTTAATTTTCTAAAATCAATTACCATTCTATAGCCTGTAACAATTCTTTGTGGAATAAGTTTGTTCTTATCATTAGGAACAACAGTAATACCTCCATTCTTAGGGACACAATGAACATGACTTACTCATCTACTATCAGCTATAGGATAGATTATACCTGCTTCCAGAAGTTTTAAAATTTTTGTTCTTACCACTCCCTTCATTTTCGGATTTAACCGACGTTGGTGATCAACAACAGGTTTAGCATCAGGTTCCATATTAATCTTGTGCTGACATAGAGTGGGACTAATGCCCTTTAAATCATCAAGAGTATATCCAATAGCAGCTCAGTGCTTCCTTAGAACTTTCAATAATCTTTCTTCTTCATGTTCTGAAAGGTTAGCACTAATAATAGCAAGATATATCTTCTTTTCATCAAGATAATCATATTTCAAAGTGTTTGGTAGCTGTTTTAATTCAATCACAGGATCACCTTTAAGTGGAGGAGGACCTCCTAGAGTTTCAATAGGCAAATTGTGTTTAAGCAGAGGACGTTGTTCAAAGAAAATCTGATCTATTTCATTTCTTTCATGCATATGTAAATCATTTTCATGGTCTAGCAAACATTGTTCTAGTGGATCAGTAGGAGGCACAACAATAGACGCAAGACCAATCATTTCATCCTTACTAGGCAATTCTTTTTCATGAAGCTTTCTACTAAACTTGCAAAAATTAAACTCATGAGACTCATCACCAAAACTAACACTGACACTTTGTTTCTCATAGTCTATTTTAGCATTAACAGTGTTCAAGAAAGGTCTACCAAAGATAATGGGACAAAAGTCATCTTGTGGGGAACCAAGAACAAGAAAATCAGTAGGGTAATTTATTTTAGCACACAAGACTTCAACATCTCTAACAATCCCAATTGGTGATATAGTGTCTCTATTAGCAAGTTTAATAGTGACATCTATGTCTTCTATCTCTGCGGGTGCTATGTCATTCATAATTTCTAAGGAATAAGGAATAGCACTCACGCTAGCACCTATGTCACATAAACCATGATAACTGTGATCTCCTTTTTTAACTGAGACAACGGGCATGCCAACAACAGGTCTATGTTTATCCTTTTTATCAGGTTTGGCAATTCTAGCAGCTTCTTCACAGAAGTAAATAACATGCCCATCTACATTATCTTCCAAGAGATCCTTAACCATAGCAACACTAGGTTCAACTTTAATATGTTCATCAGGTTTAGGTGTTCTAATATAACTTTTGTTGACCACAGTTGAAACTTTAGCATGTTCCTTTATCCTAACAGGGAAAGATGGTTTCTCAATGTAAGTAGTAGGAACAACTGGATCAACATTATAAAGTATAGTTTCCTCTTTAGCTAGTACCGGTTCTTTAATTTCTTCTTTAATAGGTGGGTGATATTTAAACCACTTCTATTTAGGGAGATCAACATGAGTAGCAAATGATTCACAAAAGGAGGCTACTATCTCATAGTCAAGTCCATATTTAGTGCTGAACTTTTGAAAAGCATCAATATCCATAAAAGATTTAACACAATCATACTTAAGCTTAATACCAAACTCTTTACCTTCGTCGAGTTCCCAATCTTCAGAGTTGCATTTAATTCTTTCCAAAAGATCCCACCTGAATTCAATAGTCTTCTTTATAAAAAGAACCAACACAAGAAGTATCAAGCATGGATCGATCATTATGAGAAAGCCGAGCATAAAAATTCTGGATAATAATTTCTCTTGAGAGCTCATGATTGGGGCATGAATATAACATTGAATTAAGCCTCCCCCAAGCTAGAGCGATACTTTCTCCTTCACAAGGCCAAAAATTATATATGTAATTCCGATCACGATGAACTAGATGCATAGGATAATTTTTTTGGTGGAACTCCAATTTCAATCGATTCCAATTCCAAGGTCCAATATCATCACATAGCTTATACCGTGCCAATGCTTTTCCCTTCAAAGATAAAGGGAAACACTTCTTCTTTACTTCAGCTCTGGGTAAACCTGTAATCTTAAACAATCCACAAATTTGTTCCACATATATCAAGTGCATATTAGGATGTTCGGTTCCATCTCCTGCATAAGGAGTAGCTATCAGTTGTTCTACCATACCCGAAGGAATTTCATATTCAATATTTTCAGTAGGTGCAGTAGGTTGAGGGTTAGCTAATTGTGGTTCCGGTCGAGGTGAAGATTCCCCGAACAAACCCCTCAAAGGGTTGTTTTCCATAGTAACAAGTGACAGTAAATTTCGGCACACTATATAATTGTTTCCTTACCAAATTCCACTTACCACAGGCGCTGCACTCCCCAGCAATGGTGCCAAAAATAGCCTTGATGACCCACAAGTATAGGGGATCAATTGTAGCTCTTTTCGATAAGTAAGAGTGTCGAACCCAACAAGGAGCAGAAGGAAATGACCAGTGGTTTTCAGCAAGGTAATGTCTGCAAGTGCTGAAATTGTAAGTAACAGAGTAGTTTGATAGCAAGATAATTTGTAACGAGCAAGTAAAAATAATAGTAGCAAAAGTGCAGCAAGGTAGCCCAATCCTTTTGAGGGAAAGGACATGCCCATCTCTTATAATAGGCAAAGCGTTCTTGAGGGTACACGGGAATTTCATCTAGTCACTTTCATCATGTTGGTTCGATTCGTGTTCGCTACTTTGATAATTTGATATGTGGGTGGAATGGTGCTTAGTTGCTGTTCTTACTTGAACAAACCTCCTACTTATGATTAACCCCCTTGCAAGCATCCGCAACTACAAGCAAAGTATTAAGAATAAATTCTAACCATAACATTAAACTTTTGGATCCAATCGGCCCCTTACGGAATAGCGCATAAACTAGGGTTTAAGCTTCTGTCACTCTCGCAACCCATCATCTAATTACTACTCCACAATGCATTCCCTTAGGCCCAAATATGACACCACTAAGGGAATCACAACATACATACTATCAAAATATCAAACACATATCTAGTTCACATGATTCCTTGCGACATGATTTCTCCCGTGACCTCAAGAACAAAAGTAACTACTCACAAATAATAATCATGCTTAAGATCAGAGGGGTATTAAATAGCATATTGGATGTGAATATACAATCTTCCACCAAATAAACCATATAATAATCAACTACAAATGTAATCAACACTACTAGTCACCCACAAGCACCAATCTATATTTACGGTAACAAGATTGAACACAAGAGATGAACTAGGGTTTGAGATGAGATGGTGATGTTGAAGATATTGATGGAGATTTCCCTCCCCAAGTTGGGAGAGTTGTTGGTGATGATGATGACGATGATTTCCCCCTCCGGGAGGGAAGTTCCCCCGGCAGAATCGCTCCGCCGAAGGGCAAAAGTGCTCCTGCCCAAGTTTCGCCTCGAGACGGCGGCGCTCCGTCCCGAAAATACTCTCCTTATTTTTTTCTAGGTCAGAATGACATATATACCAGAAGATGGGCATCGGAGGTGGGCCTGGGTGAGCACAACCCACCAGGGCGCGCCTGGGGGCCCAGGTGTGCCCTGGTGTCTTGTGCTCACCAGGGTGCCCCCCTCTGGTACTTATTTGCTCCAATATTCTTCATATTTTCCATAAAAGTTCTCCCTAAAGTTTCAGCTTGTTTGGAGTTGTGCAGAACAGGTAGCCTAACGTAGCTTTTCCAGGTCCATATTTCCAGCTGCCGGAATTCTCCCTCTTTGTGTGTACCTTGCATATTATGAGAGAAAAGGCATTAGAATTACTCCAAAAGCATTATTATGCATAGAAACATCATAAATAACAGTAGGAAAGCATGATGCAAAATGGACGTATCATGGTGATCGTCATCAAGTTTGCGGTGTGCAAATTCAAGTGGAGCATCTTGAAGAGTGGAGCATCACAAAGAGATCATGCTTTAAGCTTGCCATCCATTGTGGTGACAATGGACTTGCATAGATGTTCCAAAGAGTGTCTCACCCATAGTGGAGTATGGGGTAGCAATCTACTAGTCTTCATCGAGCCAATGCAATCAAGAAAGGTGGTCTAACTTGAGGGAGTTAAGACCGTCATCATCTAGCTCAAGTGGACTATGTGGAAGGAAAAGGTTTGTCCTTGATAGGTTTTCTATTTTACCGGTCTCATGGTGTTAGTTGGGAGACCGGACTATAGGATCGATAGCTATCGTGGGAATGAGTCTGACAGTAAGAGTAGGGGGTACGTAGGAGGAGGCAGTGTCCTAGCTACGGCGAGGTTGTACACACAAGTTTACGATTTCAGGCCCCTCTCGGAGGAGGTAACAGCCCTACATCTCGGTGCCTCGGAGGCTTGTCGACTGGATATGTGTTGAAGTTACAGGGGGTGCGAATCCTTATGCCAGAGGAGGGGGTGGCTTATATAGAGTGCGCCAGGCCCCTCACAGCCCTCGGTTACACAGGGTTCAATGTGAGTTTAAGACTGGGACATTACTGGTAACGCCTGCTATTAATGATCTTTATGACGATGGAGTGAATGCCTGACCGTTGCCATCCTGGGGTGACTCTAGGCCTTCTACACTCCGAGTGATTCTTTGTATGGTCGAGTGATGTTACCATGGTCGAGTGGAATTGGGATATTCGAGTGGAATCTTCCGTCGAGTGGATTGTGTCGGTGTTCTGGGAACGGGGGTACCCAGACTTGCCTGCCTGCAGCCCACGGCGTGGCTCCATCGACGGCCCGGTACGGCCCACCTTCAGCATCAACAACTCAAGACCCTCACGACGTCCAAGCCTCGCGAGGCGGACGACACCAAGACCTCCAGCAGGAGTGGCCTCCTCAGGTTGGCTCCTGAGGAGCGGAAATTCCTATGCAAGCCACACCTCGTGAGGTTTGGATGACGTGAGACGACCAAGGCCAGGCGGGGGCCAGCGGGTGCATGATAGAGTTTCCTCTTTGGTGCTAAAGAGGCAAGCGCAGGCGCGGAGTCCCGAGGAATCAGCCAAAGGTTTCCATTCCCGTGCAACGAGACCAAGACCGCCAGGACGGCAGGACGGAGGTCATCGCCGGGCCCACCACGGCATCACGACCAGAGGTTTTTTCAGGCGAAGACTACTTTTGTCAGGATAGGATGTACTAGTCGTCTCCCTTCGAATTTGGCCTTTGTGGGATCCCTTCCCGCCTTCATTTGAGAAGAGGACCAAGGCCACTATAAATAGAGCAGCACCACCACCGTAGAGGGGGCCAAAAGGGGATCCATTCCATCCTCACACCCACCAGCTCACTCGAGCATAAGAACACGCCTCCTCCTGAGGTTGTTCTCCCACTGTACTAGTTCATCACCACCCCCTCGAGGCCAATCCACCACAAAGCAGGAGTAGGGTTTTACACCGCAAGGTGGCCCGAACCTGGGTAAACTACTGTGTCCCGTTACTTCCTGTTCATCGAGCTAGGTCGTGAGATTGGCGAGTAGGCAGACTGGGAAGGTTGAGTTCTTCGCACGCACCCCAGAGGTCCAACCTCTCAAGGGTCTGTGGAACTCGAAATCCGACATTTGGCACGACAGGTAGGGGTGCGTCGGAGCCTTTCTTCCTCCAGTCGATTTGCCACCGTTTCGTCGTCCCCATGGCCGATGCTCGTCGAGTTCATGCTGAGCGCCTGGCCGCCCGCGTCGCCCAGACGGCACCCGCTGGCAACGGTGCTCCCCGCGTTCCCCGTTGCCCGCGGCCAATGCTGCCATCGGCCCCATGTCCCGCGAGCAGCAAGCTTTGTCGATGCAGCCCTCCGTGCGGCGGGATGGGCGCACCGCCACTCCGTCGTTGACCCCGGCGGCTGCTTCGTCGTCTCATGCTCGCCGCGGGCCGCCGAATGCGCATGCTGCAATGCTCATGGCACGCGATCTCCTGGGCTATCGCCCCATCGCTGACCTCTACTAAGACTGGCTGGACTGCATCGCCGAGCTCGTTAGCGCCTCTGGAGAGTCTCTTGCACCATCTCGCTCGCCGCCTCACCCGCCGCCTGCTGCGGGTGACATAGCTCACGGAGTACCTCCTCCACCTCCCAGGAAGGATGCCATCATGGATCCAAGGCTCAAGGCTCCACGGTGCAACCCGCTGCGCAAGGCGCCGGCGCACAACGAAGAAAGCTGCCAGGTGGTCCAGTGGCCGCAAGGAGAGGCGCGTGCGCTCCCAGCACCGCTACGTCAAGACCGCGCGCCGCTTGTGGTGGTGGCGCGCGAGCCCCAAGATCAGGCTCCACCTCCATGGCAGGCTCCCATGACCACAGCTAGATGCCGCGCGTTCTCTCCAAGCTGCGCAGCATCGTCTGGCCAGGGAAGTTCAAGACCGACCTGCCTCCATGCTACGACGGCACCCCCGACCCTGCTGAGTTCCTGCAGCTCTACGAGCTGAGCATCGAGGTGGCCAATGGCGACGAGAAGGTTATGGCGAACTGGTTTCCCATGGCCCTCAAAGATGGCGCGCGCTCGTGGCTCCTGAACCTCCCCGCGGGATCGATCTCCTCCTGGGATGAGATGCGAGAGCGTTTCGTCGCCAACTTCCGGGGCACTCGTGACTGCCCGCCAGTTGCTGGTGACCTGCAGCGCATCAAGAAGCAACCAGGAGAGACCTTGCAGAAGTACATCCAGTGCTTCAACAGTGTTCGCCTCAAGATCCCCAAGGTGTCAGATGAGGCCATCATCTCGGCGTTCACTGATGGCGTCCGCGACGTCAAGATGAAGGAGGAGCTCGCCATAAACGAGGACCTGTGCACGGCTTTGGAGATGTTCAACATGGCAACCAAGTGTGCGAGAGTTGAGGAGGGACGCATCTCCCTCCTCGAGCTTCCAGAAGCTGACCCGAAAGACAAGAAGGCCAAGGCCAAGGACGTGAAGCACAACGGACCGGCCGTGCTTGCGGCCGAACCAGAGATGAAGTGCGGCTGCGACCACCCGAAGTCATCCAAGGGCAGCCGCCCGTTCTGCGTCTTCCACAACGTGCATAGCCACAACACCAACGACTACCAGGAGCTCAGGGCCATCTACGACGGGCGCTTCGATCGTTGCCCCGAGCGTAACGATCGAGGCTACGGCCGTGGAGGAGGCAGAGGCGGAGGACGCTGGGACGGCCGTGACCCCCGCCAGGAATGGCGCGACCAGCCTCGTGAGGACCGCTGGCAGGGCCAGCCTCATGAGGGTGCCTGGCGCGACCAGCCTTGCGAGGACCGTCCTCAGGGCAACACTGGCCTTCCTCCGCTGCCGCCACCACCAAGAAGGAATGACGACCACCACCAGGACGAGGGGGCCGGAGGCTTCCAAGAGCCTTGTGCCATCGCTTGCATCCTAGGCAGCGCTCAGGCCCCTGCCTCCCATCGCATCTTTAAGCAGTTCGCGCGTGAGGTGAACGCAACACTCGTAAAGCTCGAGGCAACACGTCCACTCAGGTGGTCCAAGTACACCATCACCTTCAACTCTTCCGACCAGCTCAAGTGTGCGGCAACTGCTGATGCCCTCCCTGTGCTCTGCTCGCCTACTGTCGACAACGTGCACTTCACCAAGACACTCATCGACGGTGGTGCTGGGCTCAATGTTCTCTCCATCGAGACGTTCGACCTACTCTAGGTGCCCTACGACCAACTGCAGCCCACCAAGCCTTTCTCAGGAGTGACCAACGGCTCCACCACCCCGATAGGGCAGATCCGCCTCCCTATCACCTTCGGCACCTGCGACAACTACCACACTGAGCTCATTGACTTCGACGTCGCCCACATTCGCCTCTCGTATAACGCCATCCTCGGCTACCCGGCCCTGGCCAAGTTCATGGCCATGACCCACCATGGTTACAACGTCCTCAAGATGCCAGGAAGTAGCGGCATCATCACGGTCGCTTGCGAGGAGAAGGACGCGGTGTGCTCTCTTGAGCACGCCTACCAAGCTGTAGCGGTCGAGGACCCAGATGACGAGGGCTGTCTACCCTCCTGAGGCTGTCCCCAAGAAGAAGAAGTAGCTACTCCACCAAGGACCACAGGAGGGCGGGGCATCCGGCGGTGCTGCCGCAAGCCTTGCACCCACTGACGGGGCGCCTTCCCCTCTCGCATAGGAAGGCTTGCCCGACGCCCCTCTCAGGCTGGGCTCGGGGGCTCTCCTCTGGAGGGCCTCCGGCCTGGCCAGCGTCACGAGGGAGGCGTTCGGGCACCATGTGGAGGCGTGCTTCAACGCGCACTTCCGAGGAAAGCGCAGGGCATGAGGCGCCAGGCGATCAGGAGTTCTTGACCAATGCGATCGAGGAGCTTTAGGAGGCAAGAGCTATGCGGGGCGGCCATCGCCCACCGCCCAATGCAGCTCCCTGCCCCAGCGAGGATAGCGAGCTGCGCGCATGCATCAACATCCCTGGGCTCAACAGGGCTGCGTCTTAGGAGCTCTTCTGGCCGTCCTGCGTTAGCCGGTGTGAGGGCCCACCTCACAGCTATGTCCGCATGCCTTTCGGCTTGCTGAACAGGACTGTCGTGCATCAATGCCATATGCGGGGTGTTTTGGTGGCTCGGGAGGCCAGGCACCAGGCGATCCCGTCGGAGGTGGTGATGGATCCTCGCGAGCCCCCGGGCCTCCAGAGCCTCCCGAGGTTTAGGACCTGGGCGGCTCATGAAGAGCGACTTCTGCAGTAGGCATCTTCAGCTACTCCAACACTTCTTCAGCAACGGTGCCATGTGACATTTTTCTGGTTTGTTCAGTTGGGGGTGCCCCTCGGGCTGCATCATCCCCAAGCCGCGTGGGTCCGTCCCTATGGCATGTATCCTTCTTGCATCTATCAGAACTCGCTCTATCCTTCGATTATGAGTTGCCTTATGATTATAATCTGTCTGTCCGGTGCTTCGTCGCCATGAACGTCGTACACCCTTGCAAGCCCACCCACGACCGCCTCATGATTAAGGACTGGCACGGTGTCTGTGCTCGGGTCCGTCCCTGCAGCGTCGCTAAACCTAAGTGGTTGAGCTCTGGCTCGCGGGCCAGCTCCCGTGCACGTCACCTCCATGGTCCTTGGTGCCTTTGTTCTCGCATGAGCTAATGGAGGGTGGATGAGTAAGGGCGCGCAACCCGGTGCCTCGTCACCACGGGAGCTGTGCGCCGGTTGTCTTTCTTCAGGACTTTCGCATGAGAAGACTGGGCACGGCGTCTGTGCTCGGGTCCGTCCCTTCAACGTCGATAAACCCAACGGCTGAGCTCTGTCTGGCGGGCCAGCCCCATTCACGTCACCTCCTGGGGTCGTTGGTGTTTGGCCTTCTCATGCGATAACCTTAGGAGATTCAGTCAACGCAGGTTGCCTAACCATCTCACAAGACTATCACAAGTGTTCCAAATCAAATTTAGGCGCAACTCGCCTTGAGGTAGGGCCTCGTGAGTCCTGCGCTAGCTCACGAGTGCCCATACACACCTCCTCTAGCCCTGCCGTGGAAGCCACGTGTTAGGGCGGGGTTGTACACCCCCGGAGTCTCCCCTTGGAGGGAGCTCCCACCCACGTACCAGTGGAAGCACGATGCTCCGTGCTAGCAGTCGACACTGTCGAGGAGCGGCTATGCCCATGCAAGAGTGGAAGCGCCATGCTCCGCGGCTAGTGATAAACAACTGAGGTAGCCTCACGGCTGCATTAACCTCAGGCGAGCCACCAGGCTCGATGCTCAGCCTCACTGTGCCGCTTTCCCCTCGGGAGAGTTGTGCGAGGGGGCTGGGCACGGGGGCTACGAGCAGGTCACACCTGGCGTACGCCATGCCGCCAGGTCCCCCAGACCCGGTCTTCACACACCCCTCCCAAGCGAGAGCCCGACGAGGAAAGGTATGGAGGTTTGTCCATACGTCAAGGGGGACTCCTGAGCATCGCGACTCAGGAGCCTAACTGGTCAGGTAGCCCCTCACCCCTTGGTCTCGTCCTGGTGATCCAGACGCCCCAACGGCGGCTGAGGTATGCATGGGGCCGGGCCCTGCCGACGCAGAACGCTAAGACCTACTCTCGCATCTCCTTCCCAAGGGCTGTCTGTACGTCAAGGGGGACATCTGAGCATCGCGCCTCAGGAGCCTAACTGGTCACGTAGCCCCTCACCCCTTGGTCTCGTCCCGGTGATCCGGATGACCCAACGGCGGCTGAGGTATGCGCTGGGCCGGGCCCTGCCAACACAGAACACTAAAGCAAACGAAAAGGAAATCGGGGAACCCTAGCAAATTATTAGAAAACATACTGTCTCTTAAAAGTACCAAGCATAAGTTCTTAACGCCTCCACGAGGCACGATACATGTTGCAGGGCTAAAACAGGGGAAGCACCGCCATCGAGCCTCTTCTTCAGCCTTGGACGCCACAGTCGCCCACTTGGGGAGCCGCGCCACCGTCCTTGCCGTTAGCCGTAGTCACAGGGTCGACGGCGAGGAACTTCCGCAGCAGGGCCTCCACCTGACCCTTCATGGCTTCGGCAGCAGCGATGTAAAGCTCAGGATCCACGGGCTCGAGCAAGGCGCCAAGGTCAAAGTTGGGGTCCCGAAGATAGAGGTGGCTGAAGACACGCGCCGCGACCGAGGTAGAAAGCGTGCGGGCCTCTCCCTCCACCATGAGGCCTACTCCGACGATGATGCCCTCGAGCGCCGCGACAAGCTTGAGGAGCAGCCCGGCTGGGCCTTCCTCTGGAGTCACCAGCTGCTTCTCAAACCCGCTCCCATAGAGATCCTGCAGTGCCTTGCGGGACCTTAGCTCGAGGGAGTCGAAGGCGGTGCACCCCGTGGCGGCCGACTGCTCAGCATCGGCGAGGAGCTTCTCCCTGGTCTCCAGCCGAGCTTCATCCTCGGAGACGAGCTTGGCATGGGACGCCTGGGCCGCCTCCACTTCCTCCTTCAGCTTGTCCAGGCGAGCATGCTCCGTGGCCTGTTCCCGGGCTACATGCTCTAGCTCGGCGTCGCGGTCGGCGGCCGCAGCCTCCCGGGCCTTCAGCTCCTCCTCCTGCTCCTCGAGCTGGTGGGCCCGGGCGGCCTGCTTATCGCGGAGGGCCTTCAGCTCGGCCTCCGCTTCACGACAGCGCTCATCGTCGGCCTTTGCATCCTTCAACGCCACATCGCGGGTGGCTACGGCTTGGCCGGCCATCTTTCGGCCCTCCTCTGCGGCTGCCTTGGCATGGCCCCAGGCCGCCCTGACAGACGAGTTGGCATGGAGCCACCCCGAGACCAGCTCCAGGCGCCCTGACGCCCTGCGCTAGTCAGGGCCCTGAAGATCATCCTGGAGCCGGTCCAGCAGGCAGAAGGCCTCCTCTAGAGCACCGGGCGCGACAGAAGAACCACGGCCCGCCGGTGTGATGGCTGGGGGAGGAAGCGGCGCTGGCGTCAAGACTGGTGAAGCAGAAATAGCAAGGAGGACTGGGGGCTCCAGAGCCCTCGGATCATCAGCAGGCATACTGAGGGCGAGCGCCTCAGGAGTCGGCTTGGTCGCAGGGGCAGGCTGCACCTGAGGATGGGCCCTCGAGCCGCCCTTCCATAGGAGTGCGCAAGGCAGCCCCGTCCTTCCGTGCCGGAGTCGTCGCGACCACGGCAGGTCGCTGGGCCTTGGCGGCTCTGGTGTCATCCTTCTTCCTCTTTGCCGCCGGCGTCAGCCTGGCCATCAAGATGAAGATGTTGAGCACGGCGTCAAGATCGAAGAGCAAAGGCAAGGAGATACACTTACCGGTACTCAGAGACATAGTCCCTCTTCCTGCCTAGGAGCGCGACGCCCACAAGCTTCCTGGGCACGAGTGTCATCGCGCTCTCAGGAGCGGACGAGCGCGCGGCCGGCTCTGCGATTGTGGCGGCTGGTGACGAGGTGGAGCCGCCGCCCTGGGGAAGCAACGCCGACCTGTCCTTTTTGGGGTCTCCTGCCTCAGCCTCTTTTGGAGGGTGCCCCCGGACCTCGTGGTGACCCTGGTGGAGCACGACGACTCCTTGACTGGGTGTTCGCCGGCGTCATCGTCATCAGGAAGGGCTTGGAGGAGATCGTTCTGCTGCAGGGGAGAGGTCTCTCCCACCCCTTACCAGGTCGCCTCCGAGTCCGCCTTCTCATCCTCACCAGACTCGTCGGAGGACATGATACGTCCATTTTGCATCATGCTTTTATATCGATATTTATTGCATTATAGGCTGTTATTACACATTATTTCACAATACTTATGCCTATTCTCTCTTATTTTACAAGGTTTACATAAGGAGGGAGAATGCCGGCAGCTGGAATTCTGGGCTGGAAAAGGAGCAAATATTAGAGACCTATTCTGCACAACTCCAAAAGTCCTGAAACTCCACGGAAGTTGTTTTTGGAAATAATGAAAAATACTGAGCGGAAGAAATACCAGAGAGGGCCCACACCCTGGCCACGAGGGTGGGGGGCGCTCCCTACCCCCCTGGGCGCGCCCCTGCCTCGTGGGCCCCCTGTTGGCCCTCCGGTGCCCATCTTCTGCTATATGAAGTCTTTCATCTGAAGAAAAATCATAAGCAAGCTTTCGGGACGAGACTCCGCCGCCACGAGGCGGAACCTTGGCGGAACCAATCTAGGGCTCTGGCAGAGCTGTTCTGCCAGGGACACTTCCCTCCGGGAGGGGGAAATCATCGCCATCGTCATCACCAACGCTCCTCTCATCGGGAGGGGGCCAATCTCCATCAACATCTTCACCAGCACCATCTCCTCTCAAACCCTAGTTCATCTCTTGTATCCAATTCTTGTCTCTAGGTCTGGGATTGGTACCTGTAGGTTGCTAGTAGTATTGATTACTCCTTGTAGTTGATGCTAGTTGGTTTATTTGGTGGAAGATCATATGTTCAGAGCCTATATGCATATTAATACTCCTCTGATGATGAACATGAATATGCTTTGTGAGTAGTTACGTTTGTTCCTGAGGACATGGGAGAAGTCTTGCTATTAGTAGCCATGTGAATTTGGTATTCATTCGATATTTTGATGAGATGTATGTTGTCTCTCCTCTAGTGGTGTTATGTGAACGTCGACTACATGACACTTCACCATTATTTGGGCCTAGAGGAATGCATTGGGAAGTAATAAGTAGATGATGGGTTGCTAGAGTGACAGAAGTTTAAACCTTAGTTTATGCGTTGCTTCGTAAGGGGCTGATTTGGATCCATATGTTTCATGATATGGTTAGGTTTACCTTAATACTTCTTTTGTAGTTGCGGTTGCTTGCAATAGGAGTTAATCATAAGTGGGATGTTTGTCCAAGTAAGGGCAGCACCCAAGCACCGATCCACCCACATATCAAATTATCAAAGTACTGAACGCGAATCATACGAACGTGATGAAAACTAGCTTGACGATAATTCCCATGTGTCCTCGGGAGCGCTTTTCTCTATATAAGAAATTGTCCAGGCTTGTCCTTTGCTAAAAAAAGGATTGGGCCACCTTGCTGCACTTTATTTACTTTTGTTACTTGTTGCTCGTTACAAATTATCTTATCACAAAACTATCTGTTACCTATAATTTCAGTGCTTGCAGAGAATACCTTGCTGAAAACCGCTTATCATTTCCTTCTGCTCCTCGTTGGGTTCAACAGTCTTACTTATCGGAAGGACTACGATAGATCCCCTATACTTGTGGGTCAGCAAGACTCTTTTCTGGCGCCGTTGCCGGGGAGTGAAGCGCCTTTGGTAGGTGGAATTTGGTAAGGAAAAATTTATATAGTGTGCTAAAATTTATTGTCACTTGTTACTGTGGAAAGTAATCCTCTGAGGGGCTTGTTCGGGGTATCTTCACCCCGACCAGTAGAGCAAAGAGTTGCTCCTCAACCTACTGAACCTGATGAACCTACTGAAAATGAAAACGTCTACTTTGAAATTCCTTCGGGTATGATAGAAAAACTGCTAGCTAATCCTTTTGCAGGAGATGGAACATTACATCCTGATGAGCACCTAATATATGTGGATGAAGTTTGTGGATTATTTAAGCTTGCAGGTATGCCCGATGATGTTATCAAGAAGAAGGTATTCCCTTTATCTTTGAAGGGAGATGCATTGACATGGTATAGGCTATGTGATGATATGGGATCATGGAACTACAAACGATTGAAATTGGAATTTCATCAGAAGTTTTATCCTATGCATCTTGTTCATCGTGATCGTAATTATATATATAATTTTTGGCCTCACGAAGGAGAAAGCATCGCTCAAGCTTGGGGGAGGCTTAAGTCAATGCTATATTCATGCCCCAATCATGAGCTCTCAAGAGAAATGATTATTCAAAATTTTATGCTCGGCTTTCTGATAACAATCGCACCATGCTCGATACTTCTTGTGCTGGCTCTTTTATGATGAAGACTATTGAATTCAAATGGGATTTATTGGAAAGAATTAAACGCAACTCTGAAGATTGGGATCTCGACGAAGGTAAGGAGTCAGGTATGACACCTAGGTTTGATTGTGTTAAATCTTTTATGGATACCGATGTTTTCCGTAAATTTAGCACTAAATATGGACTTGACTCAGAGATAGTAGCTTCTTTCTGTGAATCTTTTGCTAGTCATGTTGATCTCCCTAAGGAGAAGTGGTTTAAATATCATCCTCCC
Source organism: Triticum aestivum (assembly GCF_018294505.1). NCBI lineage: Eukaryota > Viridiplantae > Streptophyta > Magnoliopsida > Poales > Poaceae > Triticum > Triticum aestivum. The sequence continues at coordinate 263,365,307 of NC_057796.1, read as the reverse complement.
ATAGAAGTAAAAGTAGCTGCACCTATTAAAGTTGAAGAAAAGATTATCACTTATAATGATCCTATTGTTCCTACTGCTTATGTTGAGAAACCACCCTTCCCTGTTAGAATAAAGGATCATGCTAAAGCTTCAACTGTGGTTCGTAAAAGCAATATTAGAACTTATACACCTCCTGATCAAGTTAAAGTTGAACCTAATATTGCTATTGTTAAAGATCTCTTGGCTGATAATATTGATGGGCATGTTATATATTTCTGTGATGAGACTGCTAGAATTGCTAAACCTTGTGCTAAAGATAAGCATAGACCTGTGGTAGGCATGCCTGTTATTTCTGTTAAAATAGGAGATCATTGTTATCATGGCTTATGTGACGTGGGTGCTAGTGCTAGTGCCATACCTATTGACTTATACAGAGAAATTATGCATGATATTGCACCTACTGAGTTAGAAGAAATTGATGTTACAATTAAACTTGCCAATAGAGATACTATATCACCAATTGGAATTTTTAGAGATGTTGAAGTCTTGTGCTTCCTGTTGATTTTCTTGTTCTTGGTTCCCCACAAGATAGCTTTTGTCCCATTATATTTGGTAGACCCTTCTTAAACACTGTTAATGCTAGGATAGACTGCGAAAAGTATGTTGTTACTATTGGTTTAGGTGATATGTCTCATGAGTTCAACTTCTCTAAATTTCGTAGACAACACCGTGAAGAGGAACTGCCTAGTAAAGATGAAATTATTGGTCTTGCTTCTATTGCCGTACCTCCTAGTAATCCTTTAGAAAAATATTTGCTAGACCATGAAATGATATGTTTATGAATGAAAGAAGGGAAATAGATGAAGTGTTCTTTAAACAGGGACCTATTCTGAAACACAACTTGCCTGTTGAAATCCTAGGGGATCCTCCTCCACCCAAGGGTGATCCCATGTTTGAGCTTAAACCATTGACTGATACCCTTAAATATGCTTATCTTGATGAAAAGAAGATATACCCTGTTATTATTAGTGCTAACCTTTCAGAGAAGGAGGAAGAAAAATTATTGAAAACTCTGAAGAAGCACCGTGCTGCTATTGGATATACTCTTGATGATCTTAAGGGCATTAGTACCACTCTATGCCAACACAAAATAAATTTGGAGAAAGATGCCAAACCAGTTATTGATCACCAACGACGGCTGAATCCTAAGATGAAAGAAGTGGTAAGAAAGGAAATACTAAAGCTCCTTGAGGCAGGTATAATCTATCCTGTTGCTGATAGTCAGTGGGTAAGTCCTGTCCATTGTGTCCCTAAGAAGGGAGGTATTATTGTCGTTCCTAATGATAAAGATGAATTAATTCCGCAAAGAATTATTACAGGTTATAGGATGGTAATTGATTTCCGCAAATTAAATAAAGCTACTAAAAAAGATCATTACCCCTTACCTTTTATTAATCAAATGCTAGAGAGATTATCCAAACATACACATTTTTGCTTTCTAGATGGTTATTCTGGTTTCTCTCAAATACCTGTGTCAGCTGATGATCAAGCTAAGACCACATTTACTTGCCCTTTCGGTACTTTTGCTTATAGACGTATGCCTTTTGGTTTATGTAATGCACCTGCTACCTTTCAAAGATGCATGATGGCTATATTCTCTGATTTTTGTGAAAAGATTTGTGAGGTTTTCATGGACGATTTCTCCGTCTATGGATCCTCTTTTGATGATTGCTTAAGCAACATTGATCGAGTATTGCAGAGATGTGAAGAAACTAACCTTGTCTTGAATTGGGAGAAGTGCCACTTCATGGTTAATGAAGGTATTGTCTTGGGGCATAAAATTTCTGAAAGAGGTATTGAAGTCAATAAAGCTAAAGCTAATGCTATTGAAAAGATGCCGTGTCCCAAGGACATCAAAGGTATAAGAAGTTTTCTTGGTCATGCCAGTTTTTATAGGAGGTTCATTAAGGACTTCTCAAAAATTTCTCGGCCTCTGACTAATCTAGTGCAAAAAGATATACCATTTGTCTTCGATGATGACTGTGTAGAAGCATTTGAAATACTTAAGAAAGCATTGATTTCTGCACCTATTGTTCGGCCACCTGATTGGAATTTACCCTTTGAAATTATGTGTGATGCTAGCGATTATGCTGTAGGTGCGGTTCTAGGGCAAAGAGTTGATAAGAAATTAAATGTTATTCAATATGCTAGTAAAACTCTAGACAACGCCCAGAGAAATTATGCTACTACTGAAAAAGAATTCTTAGCAGTTGTATTTGCTTGTGATAAGTTTAGACCTTATATTGTTGATTACTTGCTTGTGATAAGTTTAGACCTTATATTGTTGATTCTAAAGTAACTATTCACACTAATCACGCTGCTATTAAATATCTTGTGGAAACGAAAGATGCTAAACCTAGACTTATTAGATGGGTCCTCTTGCTACAAGAAGTTGATATGCATATTATTGATAGAAAGGGAGCTGAGAACCCCGTTGCAGACAACTTGTCTAGGTTAGAAAATGTTCTTGATGACCCACTACCTATTGATGATAGCTTTCCTGATGAACAATTAAATGTCATAAATGCTTCTCGTACTGCTCCATGGTATGCTGAATATGCTAATTACATTGTTGCTAAATTCATACCACCTAGTTTCACCTACCAGCAAAAGAAAAAGTTTTTATATGATTTAAGACATTACTTCTGGGATGACCCACATATTTATAAATAAGGAGTAGATGGTGTTATTAGGCGTTGTGTACCTGAGCATGAACAGGAACAGATCCTACACAAGTGTCACTCTGAGGCTTATGGAGGACACCACGCTGGAGATAGAACTGCACATAAGGTATTGCAATCCGGTTTTTATTGGCCTACTCTCTTCAAGGATGCTCGTAAGTTTGTCTTATCTTATGATGAATGTCAAAGAATTGGTAACATTAGTAGACGTCAAGAAATGCCTATGAATTATTCACTTGTTATTGAACCATTCGATGTTTGGGGCTTTGATTATATGGGACCGTTTCCTGCCTCTAATGGGTATACACATATTTTAGTTGCTGTTGATTACGTTACTAAGTGGGTAGAAGCTATTCCAACTAGTAGTGCTGATCATAACACCTCTATTAAGATGCTTAAAGAACTTATTTTTCCGAGGTTTGGAGTCCCTAGATATTTAATGACTGATGGTGGTTCACATTTTGTTCATGGTGCTTTCGTAAAATGCTTGCCAAGTATGATGTTAATCATAGAATTGAATCTCCTTATCACCCACAGTCTAGTGGTCAAGTAGAGCTGAGCAATAGAGAGCTTAAATTAATTTTGCAAAAGACTGTTAATAGATCTAGAAAGAATTGGTCCAAGAAACTTAATGATGCATTATGGGCCTATAGAACAGCATATAAAAATCCTATGGGTATGTCTCCGTATAAAATGGTTTATGGAAAAGCATGTCACTTACCTCTCGAACTAGAACATAAGGCGTATTGGGCTATTAAAGAGCTCAACTATGATTTCAAACTTGCCGGTGAGAAGAGGTTATTTGACATTAGCTCACTTGATGAATGCAGAACCCAAGCCTATGAGAATGCCAAATTATTTAAACAAAAAGTTAAAAGATGGCATGAAAAAAGAATACAAAAGCATGAGTTTAATGTAGGTGATTATGTATTGCTATACAACTCTCGTTTAAGATTTTTTGCAGGAAAACTTCTCTCTAAATGGGAAGGTCCTTACGTTATCGAGGAGGTCAATCGTTCCGGTGCCATAAAAATCAACAACTTTGAAGGCAGAAATCCGAAGGTGGTGAACGGTCAAAGAATCAAACATTATATCTCAGGTAATCCTCTAAATGTTGAAACCAATGTTACTGAAACCGTAACCCCAGAGGAATACATAAGGGACACTTTCCGGAACGTTTAAGACTCCGAAAAGGAATAGGTATGTGGTACGGTAAGTAAACCGACTCCAAAACAGTTCTAATGGCAATTTTTCTCCGTTTTGGAGTATTTAGAAAAATAGAAAAATTTGAAGCAGTCCGGGAAGGACACGAGGCCTCCACGAGGGTGGAGGGCGCGCCCTACCCTCCTGGGCGCGCCCCCTGCCTCTTGGGCACCTCGTGCGCTCTCCGGACTCCGTTATCTTGCTCGATACGTATTTTGGTCGGTAAAAATTCATTATATAATCTCCCGAAGGTTTTGTCTCCTGTATCACGCAATTATCCTCTGTTTTTGTTTCGAGCTGTTTCTGCCGCAGATTAGAGCAAGATGTCTTCTCAAGAGTCAGTCGGGGAGAGTCGGGTGTCCCGTCCGACACCAAGTCTAGGGGCAAACAGCGACACCTATCACTTTGGGCCCTCAATGGAGGAAGAGATGGAAGCTGACTTGAAAAGGATAGATGCCATGGAGGGGATCAAGAAGTCACTTCTCGTTTCCGAGCAGGATTCACGATGGGGAACCACAGAGCTCAGCAATCCCAAACTTGGTCATGCCCTCCAATGTTAAATTTCTCTCTTATGAAAATATGAAAAGGAGTGATACTTGTTCTCCCGCAGCTATGCAACATCCATGGGTGCAAGGAGCCTTAACCGTCACGGGTAAGCTCCGTAAGGAAATAATGGATCTTAAGCGGCAAGTCAACAAGCTCGAGGATGAGAATCGTATCCTGAGGGGCATCATCGCCAAGAATAACACATCACCATCCCCGAAAAAGGAGACATAATCACATGGGCATGGGCACTCCCCTTGGCAACTGCCAAGCTTGGGGGAGGTGCCCCGGTATCGTATCACCATCACATCTCTATCTTTACCGTTTTTCTTAGTTCGATCCTTTTAGTAATATCTTGATCTAGTAGACTAAAGTTTTTGGTATGATCTAGTTTTGAGTTTTGTTTTATGATCCCTTTATGTAATTGAGTCCGTGAGTTATATAATAAAGATTAGTGTTGAGTCAAGGGCTTGATTATTTTTCCATGATCGTGAGTGAATAAAAGAAAAGAGAAAGGAATAAAAAGAAATAAAAAGAGATCATATTGATCTTATGAAGAGTAATGACTTCACATAGAAAGAGTATGATGATTAAAAGTTTTTGAGAGTTGACAAACATAGCTTTGGCCATCGTTGCAATTAATAGGAAGTAATAAAGAAAGAGAGGTTTCACATATAAATATACTATCTTGGACATCTTTTTTGATTGTGAGCACTCATTAAAATATGACATGCCAAAGAGTTGATGTTGGACAAGGAAGACAACGTAATGGGTTATGTTTTCTTAAATCTGAAATAAAGTATAATGTTATGGATCATCCAACATGTTGAGCTTGCCTTTCCCCCTCATGCTAGCCAGATTCTTTGCACCAAGTAGAGATACTACTTGTGCTTCCAAAAACCCTTAAACCCAGTTTTGCCATGAGAGTCCACCATATCTACCTATGGATTGAGTAAGATCCTTCAAGTAAGTTGTCATCGGTGCAAGCAATAAAAAATTGCTCTCTAAATATGTATGATTGATTAGTGTGGAGGAAATAAGCTTTGTACGATCTTGTGATGTGGAAGAAATAAAAGCGACGGACTGCATAATAAAGGTCCATATCACAAGTGGCAATATAAAGTGACGTTCTTTCGCATTAAGATTTTGTGCATCCAACTCTGAAAGCGCATGGCAACCTTTGCTTCCCTCTGCGAAGGGCCTATCTTTTAATTTTATCTTCTACCTTATGCAAGAGTCATGGTGATTTTCACCTTTCCTTTTTACATTTTATCCTTTGGCGAGCACAGTGTGTTGGAAAGATCCTGATATATATATATATCTAATTGGATGTAAGTTAGAATGAACTATTATTGTTGACATTACCCTTGAGGTAAAAGGTTGGGAGGCGAAACTATAAGCCCCTATGTTTCTCTGTGTCCGATTGAAATTCTGTAACCACAAGTATTGCGTGAGTGTTAGCAATTGTGAAAGACTAAATGATAGTTGAGTATGTGGACTTGCTGAAAAGCTCTGACATAGACTCATTCTGATGTTATGATAAATTGCAATTGCTTCAATGACTGAGATGATAGTTTGTTAGTTCTCAATAAAGTTTCTGATTCATACTTTGCATTGTGAATAGATTATTACTTGAGCATAAGAAATCATATGACAATATCCATAGCTGTTATAAGAATGATCATGATGCCCTCATGTCCGTATTTTATTTTATCGACACCTCTACCTCTAAACAAGTGGACATATTTATCGTTATAGGCTTCCGCTTGAGGACAAGCGAGGTCTAAGCTTGGGGGAGTTGATACGTCCATTTTGCATCATGCTTTTATATCGATATTTATTGCATTATAGGTTGTTATTACACATTATGTCACAATACTTATGCCTATTCTCTCTTATTTTACAAGGTTTACATAAGGAGGGAGAATGCCGGCAGCTGGAATTCTTGGCTGGAAAAGGAGCAAATATTAGAGAACTATTCTGCACAACTCCAAAAGTCCTAAAACTCCACGGAAGTTGTTTTTGGAAATAATGAAAAATACTGAGCGGAAGAAATACCAGAGGGGGCCCACACCCTGGCCACGAGGGTGGGGGGCGTGCCCCCCTGCCTCGTGGGCCCCCTGTTGGCCCTCCAGTGCCCATCTTCTGCTATATGAAGTCTTTCGTCCGAAGAAAAATCATAAGCAAGCTTTCAGGACGAGACTCCGCCACCATGAGGCGGAACCTTGGCAGAACCAATCTAGGGCTCTGGCGGAGCTGTTCTGCCAGGGACACTTCCCTCCGGGAGGGGGAAATCATCACCATCGTCATCACCAACGCTCCTCTCATTGGGAGGGGGCCAATCTCTATCAACATCTTCACCAGCACCATCCCCTCTCAAACCATAGTTCATCTCTTGTATCCAATTCTTGTCTCTAAGTCTGGGATTGGTACCTCTAGGTTGCTAGTAGTATTGATTACTCCTTGTAGTTGATGCTAGTTGGTTTATTTGGTGGAAGATCATATGTTCAGATCCTATATGCATATTAATACTCCTCTCATTATGAACATAAATATGCTTTGTTTGTAGTTACGTTTGTTCCTGAGGACATGGGAGAAGTCTTGCTATTAGTAGTCATGTGAATTTGGTATTCGTTCGATATTTTGATGAGATGTATGTTGTCTCTCCTCTAGTGGTGTTATGTGAACGTCGACTACATGACACTTCACCATTATTTGGGCCTAGAGGAAGGCATTGGGAAGTAATAAGTAGATGATGGGTTGCTAGAGTGACAGAAGCTTAAACCCTAGTTTATGCGTTGCTTCGTAAGGGGCTGATTTGGATCCATATGTTTCATGCTGTGGTTAGGTTTACCTTAATACTTCTTTTGTAGTTGCGGATGATTGCAATAGGAGTTAATCATAAGTGGGATGTTTGTCCAAGTAAGGGCAGCACCCAAGCACCGGTCCACCCACATATCAAATTATCAAAGTACTGAACGCGAATCATATGAGCGTGATGAAAACTAGCTTGACGATAATTCCCATGTGTCCTCGGGAGCGCTTTTCTCTATATAAGAAATTGTCCAGGCTTGTCCTTTGCTACAAAAAGGATTGGGCCACCTTGCTGCACTTTATTTACTTTTGTTACTTGTTGCTCGTTACAAATTATCTTACCACAAAAGTATATGTTACCTATAATTACAGTGCTTGCAGAGAATACCTTGCTGAAAACCGCTTATCATTTCCTTCTGCTCCTTGTTGGGTTCGACATTCTTACTTATCGAAAGGACTACGATAGATCCCCTATACTTGTGGGTCATCAGGGCACCATCACCAAGGAGCCCGGGGGCTGGGAAGGCTCCAGCGGCACGAGCCCCCGCTCGTCGAAGACAGGCATTGCGGTGGTCACCTTCTCCCCGTCGACGCGGCGGTACAACGGGACATAAGCTTCTAGGGGGCCTCCCTGGTCCTTCTCGAGCAAGGTGCGCATGGCCTTGCTCAGCTCCTCATCAGACAGACCGTCCGGGTGCAACCGGAGGTCGTCTTCCGCACCCTTGAGGCTCCACAGGGGGCGCGAGTGCGCCTGAAGCGGGGCCAGGCGCTGGGTCAGCAACTCCCTGACGATCATGGCCCCCGTCAGCTCCCCTGCCTTCAGGTTCTCCTTGGTCTTCTCCAGCAGCTGCTCCGCCCAGGGATCGGTGAGCCTCACATGAGCGCACCGGTCCAGCTTCACCGGCATCGCAGTCGGCAGCTCCAGCCGAGCATGGGAGCGCTTGGCGTCCATGAGGACCCACCGGTTCGGGAAGTCTTCCACCTTCTTCCCAGTCCTCAAGATTGCATTGCTGCCATTGGCAGCGATGAAGCTGGCGCACCCATTGCACTGGATGCCGTTTACCCGGAGGTAGAAGAAGTGGTGGAATAGCGTGACGGAGGGCGTCACCCCCATGAACGCCTCGTAGTAGAAGGAAAAGATCGACATGAGGAGGATGGAGTTGGGATGAAGATGGAGGGCATGGAGCCCGTAATGGCTGAGGATGGCGTAGAGGCAACTGGAGAAGGGGGAACAAGCCCAGCGAAGATGCTGTGCAGGAAGAAGGGGTAGAAGTTCTCTCCTAAGGTTTCTGGATCGGCAGAACCGACCCGGAGCACCGTCTCCCCTCCATCGTTGGCGCTGCCCGCCGTCAGCGGAAGCGCGATAGCAAGATGCTTCTCCTTAGTGACGGTGGACACACTAAGGGCCATCTCGAACCAGGAGGCCGAGCGCGCAGCATGGGCTGATGACTTCGCCTTGTCGGTGGCCATCGGCGGCGAGCTCAGGGAAAGGATTCGGCAGATCTGGGGGCGCACGGAGCAGGGAGAGAAGGGGATCTGGAGCAAGATGAAGGAAATGCAATGAAGGCTCAGCGGCAGGCGCCAGCATTTTATCAGCCCGGGGCAGTTGCTGAGGCAGCATGGGGAAGCAGAGGCTCCCACGTCCCATCAATCACCACACGTCAACCGAGGCCGTAGGCGGTTAGGGCCTGCACCGCTCCGCATTTGCCCTTTGGCTTCGCCTCAAAGCGAAGTTCGGGTGCGCCTTGGGCCCAGGGGCTACTGTCGGCGTTCTGGGAATGGGGGTACCCAGACTTGCCTACCTACGGCCCACGGTGTGGCTCCATCGACGACCCGGTACGGCCCACCTTCAGCATCAACAACTCAAGACCCTCGCGAGGCGGACGTCACCAAGATCTCCAGCAGAAGCGGCCTCCTCAAGTTGGCTCCTGAGGAGCAGAGATTCCTATGCAAGCCACACCTCATGAGGTTTGGATGATGTGAGCCATGACGACCAAAGCCAGGCGTGCGCCAGCAGGCGCAGGACAACAGTTTCCTCTTTGGTGCTAAAGAGGCAAGCGCAGGCGTGGAGTCCCGAGGAATCAGCCAAAGGTTTCCATTCCCGTGCAACGAGACCAAGACCGCCAGGACGGAGGTCATCGCCGGGCCCACCACGGTGTCACGACCAGAGGCTTTTGTAGGCGAAGACTACTTTGTCAGGATAGGATGTATTAGTTGTCTCCCTTCGAATTTGTCCGTTGTGGGATCCCTTCCCGCCTTCATTTGGGAAGAGGACCAAGGCCACTATAAATAGAGCAGCACCACCACTTTAGAGAGGGCCGAAAGGGGATTCATTCCATCCTCACACCCACCAGCTCACTCGAACACAAGAACACGCCTCCTCCTGAGGCTGTTCTCCCACTATACTAGTTGATCACCAGCCCCTCGAGGCCAATCCACCACAAATCAGGTGTAGGGTTTTACATCGCAAGGTGGCCTGAACCTGGGTAAACTGCTATGTCCCGTTCCTTCCTGTTCATTGAGCTAGGCCTTGATATTGGCAAATAAGCGGACTGGGGAGGTTTAGTTCTTCGCACGCACCCGAGAGTTCAAACCTCGCAAGGGTCTCTGGAACCCGAAATCCGACAGATTGTACTTTAGGGTGGTTTCAGTTGGTATCTTTTGTTGAACTTTGTATGTCTCTGACTTTAGGGCAGTGTCCTTGGATAGGGTGTCTAGGTCAGGCCTAAGACCCTACCCTAGGTACATGTCATCGTCATTAGCCCCCGAGTGGATTGAGGTCCGAGTGAAGAAGGGTTGAAGTTGGTTCCGACCCAATTCAATGCTTCAAAGGTGTTTCTTCAAGGTCCTGAAAGCATACTGGTACTTTAACCCAGCCTCAGTCACCTTGATCGATTCTGGCTTCTGGGATCACCGAGTGGATTACGTTGCGTATCTCCAAGTACATTGGAATGTGATATCTTTGGTGCGATTGACTGCTCTGCGGTTCCCGGATCTCATGGGATTCGAAATTTGGAGAAGCGTGCAGGACGGGGCGTGGCGCAGTAAGCGGAGTAAATAGATAGGGACTCCTCGATCTTCGTGCTGTTTTTTCTACCACATATCGAGCTTGTGTCTGGTACGGGATGCGATTAGATCGCGCGGGCCCACGGTTCAGCCACTCGGAAGTGGGACCATAAAGGGTGTCACTGCCGATGTGAGGTACTGTTCCCTCCGTTCGCCTCTTTTCTCTGTGCTTCTCCGCCTCGCTTCTTCCTGCTCTCCACGCCTCCGCCCAACCCTCTTGAGCTCCACCACCATGGTGAAGGACAAGACTGCGGCCCTGGAGCGCGCGAAGAAGACTACGACGACGGTGAATGGAAAGAAGACGGCGAGGGGGTCGTCGTCGCGGTCCGGTCTGCCGCTTGGTTGGATCTAGCGGGACTGGATCCACTCCACCGTCGTGAAGGAAGACCTAGAGAATCTCGCCACCGACGGACTAATTGCTCATGGGTCCTGGAGGTTTCCAGAGGGGGAATCGGGGCCCCAGCCGCGCGAGGGTGAGCGCATCCTCCTCACCACCCACGCCGACCGAGGTTTCTCCCTGCCCCCGCATCCATTCTTTCGGGGTTTTTTGAACTTCTTCGGTGCTCAGATCCACCACTTTCCTCCCAACACAATCTCGTACCTTGCCGCATTTGTTTCAATGTGCGAGAACTTCCTTGGGTGTCAGCCGCACTGGGGTCTGTTCAAACACATTTTCACTTGCCGATCTCAGTCGGTGAGGAAAGCTAACCCAGATGACGAAAAGACGCACGTGACCGAAATGTGCGGGGGGTTAGGGGTCCAAACGAGAGGTAGGAGTACTTCCCCCCATGACCTTTCCCGAGTCAGTTAGAGGATGACAGTCGACTTGGTTTTACCGCAAAGACATCCCGACTCCCGTTCAGTCGACTGGCCTTCCCCCTTTCACTCTAGATAGACTCTGTGAACCTTCTTCACTGAAAGTAACCGTGGTGGAGAAGGGTGAGGTGTCCATGTTAGTCGACGCGGTTGTTGCATTAGTCTAGGGGGGTGTGACTGGCATGGATCTGCTGTAGGTGTTTCTCAGTTGAAGCATTCAACCTCTCCAAGCTCGTGACCACCCAATGTGGATGTACTCGGGCGTCGATGACACTGCTCGGGTCCACCCGGAGGAGGTCGTGGAGGAGACGGTGGCTCAGGGGCTGCGAAGCATCACTGGTAACAAGGATAACCCTCATGGAGCCAGAAGGATCTTTCCATTCGACGCCAACAATGCTCCAGACGAGGTTAGGCTCGATTTACTGAGTGTTTTTTCAATAGCAATTGTTCTTGAATCTAACTGATACTTGTAACTTGTGTCTTGTAGGTTTTCACCAAGATGTACTCACTGCCGAACAGGGAGCAGTACCAAGAAGGAGTGGAGAGTGATGGTGTGATTTTAAATATGCACATGACAACGTGGATGACAGCGAGGACTCTGACAGCAGCGAGGAAGTTGACTCGCCACCCCGCTCTGAACGATGTTCCAAACAGTCGTAATACCCTGCGGGAGGACATGGCAAAGCAGTTCTATCGAAGTGCGAAGATTCTGAAGCACACTCGGACATCAACCCCAGACCCAGCAAAGAAGGCCGCGAAGCAGGCCAAAGTTGTTCCAGCAAAGCCTCGGAAGGCCCTGCCCAGGATCAAGGTGGCCGTTCCTGTTGCTTCAACGTAAGTGCTTCTTTCCTTATGCTTCATTTCCATTATGAACTTCTTACTTACTTGACCGAGTGAAATTTGTAACTTTCAGTGCTGCTACTTCTGCAACATCTATGTATATCGACGAGGAGCGGGATGACGCGGAGACCGCAGACGCGGCCACCTCTCGGGCAGGTATGATTCCACAGTCACGCTTTTACTCTGTCAACTGCTTTGATGGATGTCTGAAATCTTACTTTCTAGTGTTTAGCTATGCTGACGTACGTTATCTAGCTTCTAGATGATGACGGTGAGGATGTACCTCAAAGGAGTACAGGGAGAAGGGGCAGAGCTCTAAGCAAGAGGGCACCAGCCAACAGAGCGCCTCGCTCGGCATCTGAGCCTGTAGTTCACCAACTTGATGATCCAGTACGGGCTACCGTCTCTTTTGCTGATCCCCCGTCGACTGACCAACCTTTAGTGTCGACTGTTCATACTTCTGGTCCGATTGCACAACCTCAAGCTCCAACCCCACCGGCCACGTCATCAGCTCCATTTGTTATGCATCACGTCCCAGAGGACCAAGTAGGAGCCGCCAAGGAAGCCATGATCCAGGCGGGTCCGATGATGGATCGACTGAAGGTGTTGTTTGAAACCATCAAGACCGCCTACGACGCCGGCTCTGCCCTCCAAGCCAATGTCCGAGTAAGTGGGATTGTAAGTTGATTTCCGGTTGGCTTTTCCTTTTCCATCTTGATCCTTGCTCTGTTAGGATACGCTACCTGAAAACCGCTGCTTTATTATTCATAAGATGTCCATTTTGGTCTGTGCCTTGCATCTGTACACCCACTGGGTGTTTTTCGTAGCTGTGTAGCTCTTCCACTCGAGTTTAGAAAGGTCGTGTCGAGTGAGACCTTGGTCCAGTGGGGGCACGCTGAGTGCACCCACTGGGTGTAGTCCCCGAGACCGCTGTCGACGGTGGTCTGAGATCAGATGTTTTTTTACTCCTTCCACTCGGGCTAGGCAGACCATGCCAAGTGGGAAATTGATCCAGTGGGGGCATGGTAAGTGCACCCACTGGGTGTAGTCCCCGAGACTGCCATCGAAAGTTTGATTCGGCAGCGTTCTTAGAACTCTTTTGCCATAGCGATCTGATATTGCACTTTTTCACTCAGAAGTAACTTATCTTTGTTTCTATCGATTGATTTGTCTTGTTGTTGATTGCAGAAATCTTGCGAACTTGGGACCCAGTATGTTGCCTTGGAACAGGAGAAAATCCAACTCAAGCTTGATCTAGATCTGGCCAAGGAGAACCTGAAGAAGGCTCAAGATGAAGTGGTGATCATGGGAGGTAACAACTTGTCGACTGTATGCCTTGTTATTTTTCCTTTCCCATCCTCTTTCGAGACGAGTGAGTGATCCCACTCGAACAAATGTGCATACTGAAAACCTTCAACTCCAAGCCCGACTGAGGAATGTTGTTTCTTTAGACAAAATGAAGCAGGCCTTGGAGCAGAAGGACATTGATCTTGCGGGGGCGCAGAAGACGACGCGTGAGAATACTGAACTAGCTGACAAGAAGCTAGCTTCAGTTAGCAAATTGGAGGAGGAGAATGCCAAACTGAAGACCGCCGTTGACGAGGCGAAGAAAGAAGCTGTGCAGCTCAAGGAGGAGAAGGTGGTCCTGGCTAACAAAGTGGAGGCACTCACTTGGAAGAGGGATGAATTGGAGGTCTATCTGGAAGGTCTTGCTAAGAAGATGTTCCTCATGCTCGAAGGTACCTTTCCTCATCCGACTGGATTCAAAGAACTTCTTCATAATGTTGCTACTAATTCAGTACTTTTTCTCTCCGTGCAGAGTTCTGCCAGAATTTCGGGAAGGAAACCTGGCGGATCGAGATGGGATTGGACCCCATCAACTCTTCTGACAGAGACGAAGCTGCAATGAATGTGTTGTGACTGGAATCTCGCCTTGCCAACGTCTTGGACTATATCGCTCGGCTGAAGGTCGCACTGACTCGGGTGGACAAGGAGCTATGGCTAGAGGACAATCTTCAAAATGACCTCGAGTCTCTGATGACTCGCCTCAACGACATCCCCGGTCGAGTGCAAGCTTGGAAGAAGTCAGCTGCTCGTTGTGGAGCCAATGTGGCCTTATCGCTCGTACGAGTCCACTGCAAGGAGGCCAGGGAGGACAAGCTGAAGGCATTTCAGGTGGATAACACAAAGAAGCTCCAATTTGAAGACTTTATGGAGACTTTTATCGATGCAGCCACTCGGATTGCCGACGGAATTGACTTGGACACCTTTGTCGAGCCGGCTAGCCCTCCTCCTGCTGAGTGAACAACTTGATGATTTGAATACATTTGCCTCGGAATGCCGAGTTATCATGTAACCGTTAAACTCCTTCGGGCCTGATGCCCGGGTACTTTTGCTTGTGGTTCTGAACCTCGCGGGGTTTACCCGAACTTGGTTGTTTTATCCGAATGCGATTTTCTTGCTTCCAATATGCTTGGATATTTTAACTTAGGCGAAGTTGGTTCACGGCTAAGCCCTCGATTACGGGGTGGAGCAAACGTTGTACTTGTGGCGCAGCTCAGAGTGCACCTCGTCGTACTTGCGGGTCGCTCTCCCCGAGTGGGAGGATTGCTCACCACTCGCAGTGTTTTTAAAACATAGGCGAGTACGAGGTCGCAGCTAAGCCTCCGAGTGAGAGGGTTGTTCTTCACTCAAAGTATGTTTTGAAACTTAGGCGAGTACGGGGTCGCGGCTAAGTCCCCGAGTGGGAGGATTGTTCTCCACTCAGTGTATTTCTGGAACTTATGTGAGTACGGGGTCGCAGCTAAGCCCCCGAGTGGGAGGATTGCTCTCCACTCAGAGTATTTTTGGAACTTAGGCGAGTATGGGATCACAGCTAAGCCCCCGAGTGGGAGGATTGCTCTGCACTCGAAGTATTTTTGGAACTTAGGCGAGTACGGGGTCGCAACTAAGCCCCCGAGTGGGAGGATTGCTCTCCACTCGGAGTATTTTTGGAACTTAGGCGAGTACGGGGTCGTAGCTAAGTCCCCTAGTGGGAGGATTGCTCTCTACTCATAGTATTTTTGGAACTTAGGCGAGTACAGGGTCGCAGCTAAGCCCCAAATGGGAGGATTGCTCTCCACTTGGTGTATTTTTGGAACTTAGGCGAGTACGGGGTCGCAGCTAAGCCCTCGAGTGAGAGGGTTGCTCTTCACTCGGAGTATGTTTTGAAACTTAGGTTAATCTGGTTCGTAGCTAAGCCCCCGAGTGGGAGGATTGCTCTCCACTCGGAGTATTTTTGGAACTTAGGCGAGTACGGGGTCGCAGCAAAGTCTCCAAGTGGGAGGATTGCTCTCCACTCGGAGTATTTTTGGAACTTAGGCGAGTACGGGGTCGCAGCTAAGCCCCCGAGTGAGAGGATTGCTCTCCACTAGGAGTATTTTTTGGATCTTAGGCGAGTACATGGTCGCAGCTAAGCCCCCGAGTGAGAGGGTTGCTCTTCACTCGGAGTATGTTTTGAAACTTAGGCAAATCAGGTTCGAAGCTAAGCCCCTGAATGAGAGGATTGCTCTCCACTCGGAGTATTTTTGGAACTTAGGCGAGTACGGGGTCACAACTAAGTCCCCGAGTGGGAGGATTGCTCTCCACTCGGAGTATTTTTGGAACTTAGGTGAGTACGGGGTCGTAGCTAAGCCCCGGAATGGGAGGATTGCTCCCCACTCGGAGTATTTTTGGAACTTAGGCGAGTACAGGGTCGTGATGCGTCTCCATCGTATCTACATTTCCAAACACTTTTGCCCTTGTTTTGGACTGTAACTTGCATTATTTGAATGGAACTAACCCGGACTGACGCTGTTTTCAGCAGAATTGCCATGGTGTTATTTTTGTGCAGAAATAAAAGTTCTCGAAATGACCTGAACTTCACACAGAATATTTTTGGAATAAATAAAAAATACTGGCAGAAGAATCAAGACCAGGGGCCCACACCCTATCCATGAGGGTGGGGGCGCGCCCCAGGGGGGTGGGTGCGCCCCCTGCCTCGTGGGCCCCCTGGAGCTCCACCGACCTCAACTTCAACTCTATATATTCACGTTCGGGGAGAAAAAAATCAGAGAGAAGGATTCATCGCGTCGACATGGAGCCGCCGGCAAGCCCTAATCTCTTGGGAGGGCTGATCTGGAGTCCTTTTGGGGCTCCGGAGAGGGGAATCCGTCGCTGTCGTCATCATCAACCGTCTTCCATCACCAATTTCATGATGCTCACCGCCGTGCGTGAGTAATTCCATCGTAGGCTTGCTGGACGGTGATGGGTTGGATGAGATTTACCATGTAATCGAGTTAGTTTTGTTAAGGTTTGATTCCTAGTATCCATTATGTTCTAAGATTGATGTTGCTATGACTTTGCTATGCTTAACGCTTGTCACTAGGGCCCGAGATGATTTCAGATCTGAACCTATTATGTTTTCATGAATATATGTGAGTTCTTGATCCCATCTTGCAAGTCTATAGTCACCTATTATGTGTTATGATCCGTTAACCCCGAAGTGACAATAATCGGGATACTTACCGGTAATGACCGTAGTTTGAGGAGTTCATGTATTGACTAAGTGTTAATGCTTTGGTCCGGTACTCTATTAAAAGGAGGCCTTAATATCCCTTAGTTTCCAATAGGACCCCACTGCCACGGGAGGGTAGGACAAAAGATGCCATGCAAGTTATTTTCCATAAGCACGTATGACTATATTTGGAATACATGCCTACATTACATTGATGAACTGGAGCTAGTTCTGTGTTACCGTATGTTATAACTGTTGCATGAGGAATCGCATCCGGCATAATTCTCCATCACCGATCCAATGCCTACGAGCTTTTCACATATTGATCTTTGCTTAGTTACTTTTCCGTTGCCACTGTTACAATTACTACAAAACTGCTACTGTTACCTTTGCCACCGTTACCGTTACTTCCATACTACTCTACTAATACTTGAGAATATTCTTTTGCTCCCCTTGTGTCGAATCAATAAATTTGGGTTGAATACTCTACCCTCGAAAACTGTTGCGATCCCCTATACTTGTGGGTTATCAAGACTATTTTCTGGCGTCGTTGCCGGGGAGCATAGCTCTATTCTTTGAGTCACTTGGGATTTATATCAGTTGATCACTATGAGGAACTTGAAAGATGAAAGAACTAAGATTTTTTCCTCAACTACGAGGGGAGGTAAGGAACTGCCATCTAGCTCTGCACTTGATTCTCCTTCTGTTTTGAGTAAACTTGTGACACCTAAACCTGCTTCTGCTATTAATTCTGATATGTGGCATGTTATTGATGATGCCACTTCTACTATGCATGATACTTATGATGAAACTACTTCTATGCTTGATACTATTGTGCCATTAAGTGAATTTCTTGATGAACAACTTGCTAGGGTTAGAGAGAATGAAATTATTGAAACTGATAATATTGATGAAAGTGATGATGAAGATTCTCCCCCTAGATATGAATTGCCTGATGTACCTGAGGGTTATGTTATGGATGAAGAAACTGCTAGAGACTTTCTTTCTTGCAATGATAAATATGATCTTAAGAAATTATTAGCTAAGCTTAAAGAAAAATCTTTGAATGCTAGAATGAAATATGACCCTGCTTTTGCTACTTCACCTATCTGTATTTCCGATAAGGATTATGATTTCTCTGTCGACCCTGAGATAATTACTTTGGTTGAATCTGATCCTTTTTATGGCTATGAATCTGAAACTGTTGTGGCACATCTTACTAAATTAAATGATATAGCCACCCTATTCACTAATGATGAGAAAACTTGTTACTACTATATCCTTAAATTGTTTCCGTTCTCATTAAAGGGTGATGCTAAAACATGGTTTAATTCTCTTGATCCTGGTTGTGTGCGTAGTCCCCAGGATATGATTTATTACTTCTCTGCTAAATATTTCCCCGCTCATAAGAAACAAGCTGCCTTAAGGGAAATATATAATTTTGTGCAAATTAAAGAAGAGAGTCTCCCAAAAGCTTGGGGGAGGCTTCTCCAATTACTTAATGCTTTGCCTGATCATCCTCTCAATAAGAATGAAATACTTGATATCTTTTATAATGGACTAGCCGATGCTTCCAGAGACCACCTGTATAGTTGTGCTGGTTGTGTTTTCAGGGAAAGAATAGTTGATCAAGCTGAATTGCTATTGAATAATATGTTGACTAATGAAAATAATTGGACACTTCCTGAACCAACTCCTAAGCCAACTCCGAAGAAAAGGGGTATTCTATTTCTCAGTCCTGAAGATATGCAAGAGGCAAAGAAATCTATGAAAGAAAAAGGTATTAAAGCCGAAGATGTTAAGAATTTACCACCTATTGAAGAAATACATGGTCTTGATAACCCGACACAGGTAGTAAAGGTAAATTCTCTCTATAGATTTGATGAAGGTGATATTCCTCGTTATAAGTATGCTAGCCAATGCTTAGATGATTTTGATAATTTTATTGTTAAACAAGAAAACTTCAATGCTTATGTTGGTAGACAATTGAAACGTAATGCTTATATGATTGAACACTTGAGTGATTATATGTCTAGAGTTAAAGGTGAACTTATACTCATTAGTAAACATGCTTATATGGTTACCACTCAAGTAGAGCAAGTGCTTAAAGCTCAAAATGATTTGCTCAATGAATTAAATAATAAGAAAAATGATAATGCTATTAGAGTTATGACTAGAGGGGGTAAAATGACTCAGGAACCTTTGTATCCTGAGGGCCACCCTAAGATAATTGAGCAAGATTCTCAGAGAACTAATGTTGATGCACCTAGTCTTTCTAAAAACAAGAAAAAGAAAAATGATAGGACTTTGCATGCTTCTAGTGAACCTGTTGTTGACACACCTGAGAATCCCAATGATATTTCTATTTCTGATGCCGAAACACAATCTGGTGATGAACATGAACCTAGTGATAATGTTAATGATGATGTTCATGTTGATGCTCAACCTAGCAATAACAATGATGTAGAGATTGAACCTGCTGTTGATCTTGATAACCCACAATCAAAGAATCAACGTTATGATAAGAGAGACTTCATTGCTAGGAAGCATGGTAAAGAAAGAGAACCATGGGTTTACAAACCCATGCCTTTTCCTCCCAAACCATCCAAGAAAAAGGATGATGAGGATTTTGAGCGCTTTGCTGAAATGATTAGACCTATCTTTTTGTGTATGCGTTTGACTGATATGCTTAAAATGAGTCCTTATGCTAAGTACATGAAAGAAATTGTTACAAATAAAAGAAAGATACCGGAGACTGAAATTTCCACCATGCTTGCTAATTATACTTTTAAAGGTGGAATACCTAAGAAACTTGGAGATCCAGGGGTACCAACTATACCTTGCTCCATTAAAAGAAACTATGTTAAAACTGCTTTATGTGATCTTGGAGCCGGTGTTAGTGTTATGCCTCTCTCTTTATATCGTAGACTTGATTTGAATAAGTTGGCACCTACTAAATTATCTTTGCAAATGGCTGATAAATCAACCTCTATACCTGTCGGTATTTGTGAGGATGTGCCTGTTCTGGTTGCAAACGTTACTATCTTAACGGACTTTGTTATTCTTGATATTCCCGAGGACGATAGTATGTCGATTATCCTTGGTAGACCCTTTTTGAATACTGCAGGTTGCAACAAAGGCAATGTCACTTTTCATGTTAATGGAAATGAGCATACGGTACATTTTCCGAGGAAACAACCTCAAGTCCATAGTATCAATTCTATTGGAAAAATTTCAACTATTACTATTGGAGGTTTTGAATTTCCTCTACCTACTATCAAGAAGAAATATGATATTCTTATTGTTGGGGATGTGCATATCCCCGTTGAGGTAACCTAGTGTTATTCGAAATTTCTCCGGTTTCATGCGATTTGGAATGAGTTTGTTAACAAGACTTTATCAACCTTGTTAGTGGATTCCTTTTGATGAGCATGAGATGGATGAAGTTAGAAAGCACAACTCTCTCTACCTTCCTTTTACCTTCTGTTATTTAGATTAAATAAAGCAAAAATAGTATTTTCTGTCTGTTTTCTGAATTATCCTTGCAATAAAAAATACCCCAAAAATAAAAGTTCTCCAAATCCCTAAAATTGAAATATGATTTTTTTCTAGAATATTTAAGAATATCTGGCACTGAGAACACACCAGGGGGACCCACCATTTGGCCACGAGGGTCCAGGGCGCGCCCACCCCCCTGGGGCGCGCCCCCTGCCTCATGGGCACCTCGTGGCCCCCCTTGCTACCTCTTGAGCACTGCGTTGGTTTTCCCTTCAAAAGGAAAGGGTGATGCATCAAAGTAGCGTAAGTATTTCCCTCGGTTTTTGAGAACCAAGGTATCAATCCAGTAGGAGGCCACGCACGAGTCCCTCGCACCTACACAAACAAATAAATCCTCGCAACCAACGCGATAAGGTGTTGTCAATCCCTACACGGTCACTTACGAGAGTAAGATCTGATAGATATGATAAGATAATATTTTTGGTATTTTTATGATAAAGATGCAAAGTAAAATAGAAGCAAAATAAAAGGCAACGGAAATAGCTTGTTGATGGGAGATTAATATGATGGAAAATAGACCCGGGGGCATAGGTTCCACTAGTGGCTTCTCTCAAGAGCATAAGTATTACGGTAAGTGAACAAATTACTGTTGAGCAATTGACAGAATTGAGCATAGTTATGAGAATATCTAGGTATGATCATGTATATAGGCATCACGTCCGAGACAAGTAGACCGACTCCTGCCTGCATCTACTACTATTACTCCACACATCGACCGCTATCCAGCATGCATCTAGAGTATTAAGTTCATAAGAACAGAGTAACGCTTTAAGCAAGATGACATGATGTAGAGGGATAAACTCATGCAATATGATATAAACCCCATCTTGTTATCCTCGATGGCAACAATACAATACGTGCCTTGCTGCCCCTACTGTCACTGGGAAAGGACACCACAAGATTGAACCCAAAGCTAAGCACTTCTCCCATTGCAAGAAAGATCAATCTAGTAGGCCAAACCAAAATGATAATTCGAAGAGACTTGCAAAGATAACCAATCATACATAAAAGAATTCAGAGGAGATTCAAATATTGTTCATAGATAAACTTGATCATAAACCCACAATTCATCGGTCTCAACAAACACACCGCAAAAGAAAATTACATTGAATAGATCTCCACGAGAGAGGGGGAGAACATTGTATTGAGATCCGAAAAGAGAGAAGAAGCCATCTAGCTAATAAGTATGGACCCTTAGGTCTGAGGTAAACTACTCACACATCATCGGAGAGGCTATGGTGTTGATGTAGAAGCCCTCCGTGATCGATGCCCCCTTCGGCGGAGCTCCGGAACAGGCCCCAAGATGGGATCTCACGGGTACAGAAGGTTGCGGCGGTGGAATTAGGTTTTTGGCTCCGTATCTGGTAGTTTGGGGGTATGTAGGTATATATAGGAGGAAGGAGTACGTCGGTGGAGCAACAGGGGGCCCACGAGGGTGGAGGGCGCCCCTAGGGGGGTAGGCGCGCCCCCTACCTCGTGCCCTCCTGGTTGATGTCTTGACGTAGGGTCCAAGTCCTCTGGATTACGGTCGTTCCAAAAATCACGTTCCCGAAGGTTTCATTCCGTTTGGACTCCGTTTGATATTCTTTTTCTGCGAAACTCTGAAATAGGCAAAAAACAAGAATTCTGGGCTGAGCCTCCGGTCAATAGGTTAGTCCCAAAAATAATATAAAAGTGTATAATAAAGCCCAATATTGTCCAAAACAGAATATGATATAGCATGGAACAATAAAAAAATTATATATACGTTGGATACGTATCAAGCATCCCCAAGCTTAATTCCTGCTCGTCCTCGAGTAGGTAAATGATAAAAACAGAATTTTTGATGTGGAATGCTACTTGGCATAATTTCAATATAATTGTTCTTATTGTGGCATGAATATTCAGATTTGATATGATTCAAGATAAAAGTTTAATGTTGACATAAAAACAATAATACTTCAAGCATACTAACTAAGCAATTATGTCTTATCAAAATAACATAGCCAAAGCAAATTATCCCTACAAAATCATATAGTCTGGCTATGCTCCATCTTCCCCACAAAAATATTCATATCATGTACGACCCCGGTTTTGGCCAAGCAATTGGTTCATACTTTTAACGCGCTTCAGCCTTTTCAACTCTTACGCAATACAAGAGCGCAAGCCATGGATATAGCACTATGGTGGAATAAGGTATAATGGTAGGGGTTATGTGGGAAGACAAAAAAAGGAGAAAGTCTCACATCAACGAGGCTAATCAACGGGCTATGGAGATGCCCATCAATTGATGTTAATGCGAGGAATAGGGATTGCCATGCAACAGATGCACTAGAGCTGTAAGTGTATGAAAGCTCAAAAAGAAACTAAGTGGGTGTGCATCCAACTTGCTTGCTCACGAAGACCTCGAGCATTTGAGGAAGCCCATCATTGGAATATACAAGCCAAGTTCTATAATGAAATTTCCCACTAGTATATGAAAGTGACAAAATGAGGGACTCTCTATTATGAAGATCACGGTGCTACTTTGAAGCACAAGTGAGGTAAAAGGATAGTAACATTGCCCCTTCTCTCTTTTTCTCTCATCATTTTTTTATTTGGGCCTTTTCCCTTTTTTTATGGCCTCTTTTTTTATTTAGTCCAGAGTCTCATCCCAACTTGTGGGGGAATCATAGTCTCCATCATCCTTTCCTCACTTGGGACAATGCTCTAATAATGATGATCATCACACTTTTATTTACTTACAACTCATGAATTACAACTCAATACTTAGAACAAAATATGACTCTATATGAATGCCTCCGGCGGTGTACCGGGATATGCAATGAATCAAGAGCGACATGTATGAAAGAATTATGAATGGTGGCTTTGCCACAAATACAATGTCAACTACATGATCATGCAAAGCAATATGACAATAATGGAGTATGTCATGATAAATGAAACGGTGGAAAGTTGCATGGCAATGTATCTCGGAATGGCTATGGAAATGCCATGATAGGTAGGTATGGTGGCTGTTTTGAGGAAGATATAAGGAGGTTTATGTGTGATAGAGCATATCATATCACGGGGTTTGGATGCACCGGCGAAGTTTGCACCAACTCTCAAGGTGAGAAAGGGCAATGCGCGGTACCGAAGAGGCTAGAAAATTGCGGAAAGGTAAGTGTGCGTATAATCCATGGACTCACATTAGTCATAAAAAAATCATATACTTATTGCAAAAATTTATTAGCCCTCGAAGCAAAGTACTACTACGCATGCTCCTAGGGGAAGGGTTGGTAGGAGTTAACCATCGCGCGATCCCGACCGCCACACAAAGGAAGAAAATCAACAAATACTTCATGCTCCGACTTCGTTACATAACGATTCACCATACGTGCATGCTACGGGAATCACAAACTCCAACACATGTATTTTCCAATTCCACAATTACTCAACTAGCACAACTATGATATTACTACCTTTATATCTCAAAACAATTAACAAGCATCAAATTTCTCATGATATTAATTAAAGCAAATTGCCATGCTATTTTAAGACTCTCAAAATAATATAAGCAAAGCATGAGAGATCAATATTTTCTATAAAACAAATCCACCACCGTGTCTAAAAGATATAAGTGAAGCACTAGAGCAAAAACTATATAGCTCAAAAAATATATAAGTGAAGCACATAGAGTATTCTAATAAATTCCGAATCAAGTGTGACTCTCTCAAAAGGTGTGTACAGCAAGGATGATTGTGGTAAACTAACAAATAAATACTCAAATAATACAAGACGGTCCAAGCAAAACACATATCATGTGGTGAATAAAAATATAGCTCCAAGTAAAGTTACCGATGGAAGTAGACGAAAGAGGGGATGCCTTCCGAGGCATCCCCAAGCTTAGGCTCTTGGTTGTCCTTGAATATTACCTTGTGGTGCCATGGGCATCCCCAAGCTTAGGCTCTTGCCACTCCTTGTTCCATAATCCATCAAATCTTTCACCCAAAACTTGAAAACTTCACAACACAAAACTCAGCAGAAAATCTCGTAAGCTCCGTTAGCGAAAGAAAACAAAAGAACACTTCAAGGTACTGTAATGAACTCATTATTTATTTATATTGGTGTTAAACCTACTGTATTCCAACTTCTCTATGGTTTATAAACTATTTTACATAGCCATAGATTCATCAAAATAAGCAAACAACACACGAAAAACAGAATCTGTCAAAAACAGAACAGTCTGTAGTAATCTGTAACTAACTCAAACTTCTGGAACTCCAAAAATTCAGCAAAAATAGGAAGACCTAGACAATTTGTTTATTGATCAGCAACAATTGGAATCAATATGTTATCACGTTCTGGTGATTTTTAACAATTATTTTCGTGAATAGAAAGTTTCTGGAATTTACAGCAAGATCAAATAACTATCATCCAAGAAGATCCTATAGGTTAAACTTGGCACAAACACTAATTAAAACATAAAAACACATCTAACAGAGGCTAGATCAAATATTTATTCCTAAACAGAAGCAAAAAAAACTAGAAATAAAATTGGGTTGCCTCCCAACAAGCGCTATCGTTTAACGCCCCTAGCTAGGCATAAAAGCAAGGATAGATCTAGGTATTGCCATCTTTGGTAGGCAATCCATAAGTGGCTCTCATAATAGATTCGTGAGGTAATTTTGTTTTCTTTCTAGGGAAGTGTTCCATGCCTTTCTTTAATGGAAATTGGAATCTAATATTCCCTTCCTTCATATCAATAATTGTACCAATCGTTCTAAGGAAAGGTCTACCAAGAATAATAGGACATGAAGGATTGCAATCTATGTCAAGAACAATAAAGTCTACGGGCACATAGTTCCTATTTTCAACAATAAGAACATCATTAATTCTTCCCATAGGTTTCTTAATAGTGGAATCCGCAAGGTGCAAGTTTAAAGAGCAATCATCAAATTCACGGAAACCTAATAAATCACATAAAGTTTTTGGAATCGTGGAAACACTAGCACCCAAATCACACAAAGCATAGCATTCATGATCTTTAATTTTAATTTTAATAGTAGGTTCCCACTCATCATAAAGTTTTCTAGGGATAGAAACTTCCAACTCAAGTTTTTCTTCGTAAGATTGCATCAAAGCATCAACGATATGTTTGGTAAAGGCTTTATTTTGACTATAAGCATGAGGAGAATTTAGCACGGATTGCAACAAGGAAATACAATCTATCAAAGAGCAATTATCATAATTAAATTCCTTGAAATCCAAAATAGTGGGTTCATTAATATCTAATGTTTTGATCTCTTCAATCCCACTTTTATCAATTTTAGCTTCAAGATCTAAAAACTCCGAATTTCTAGAACGCCTTCTAGGTAAAGTTGGATCATATTCAGTCCCATCATTATCAAGATTCATATTGCAAAACAAAGATTTAATCGGGGACACATCAATAACTTTTAGATCTTCATCTTTATTTTCATAGAAATTTGAAGAACACGCTTTCACAAAGCAATCTTTCTTAGCACGCATCCTAGCGGTTCTTTCTTTGCACTCATCAATGGAAATTCTCATGGCTTTGAGAGAATCATTGATATATTGCTTAGGAGGAATAGATCTAAGTTATAAAGAATCAACATCAAGAGAAATTCTATCAACGTTCCTAGCCAATTCATCAAATTTAAGCAATTTTTCTTCAAGCAAAGCATTGAAATTCTTTTGCGAATTCATAAATTCCTTAACACTAGTCTCAAATTCAGAAGGCATCTTATTAAAGTTTCCATAAGAATTGTTGTAGGAATTACCATAATTATTAGAGGAATTACTAGGATAAGGCCTAGGATTAAAGTTTCCTCTATACGCGTTGTTACCAAAATTATTCCTACCAACAAAATTCACATCCATAGGTTCATTATTATTCTCAAACAAAGTTGACAAAGGCATATCATTAGGATCAGAAGAAACACTCTTAGTAGCAAATAATTTCATAAGTTCATCTATCTTTCCACTCAAAACATTAATTTCTTCTATCGCATGCACTTTTTTATTATTAGATGTTTCAGTGTGCCATTGAGAATAATTAACCATAATATTATCTAGGAGTTTAGTAGCTTCTCCTAAAGTGATTTCCATAAAAGTGCCTCTCGCGGCCGAATCTAAAAGATTTCTAGAAGCAAAATTCAATCCGGCATAAAATTTTGTATAATCATCCACAAATTCAAACCATGCGTAGGGAAATTACGTATCATTAATTTCATCCTCTCCCAAGCTTGTGCAACATGTACATGATCAAGTTGCTAAAAATTCATAATATCGTTTCTAAGAGAGATGATCTTAGCGGGAGGAAAATATTTAGAGATAAAAGCATCTTTGCACTTATTCGAAGAATCAATACTATTTTTAGGCAAAGATGAAAACCAAGCTTTAGCACGATCTCTAAGCGAAAAAGGAAATAGCTTCAATTTAACAATATCATTGTCCACATCTTTCTTCTTTTGCATATAACACAAATCAACGAAGCTATTTAGATGGGTAGCGACATCTTCACTAGGAAGGCCAGCGAATTGATATTTCATGACAAGATTCAACAAAGCAGCATTGATTTCACAAGATTCAGTATCGGTAAGAGGAGCAATAGGAGTGCTAAGAAAATCATTGTTGTTGGTATTGGTGAAGTCACATAATTTAGTATTATCTTGAGCCATCGTGACAAACAAGCAATCCAACACACGAGCAAACAAGAAGCGCGCGAAAAAGGCGAACTGAAAAGAGTGGGCGAATAAAACGGCAAGGCTGAAGTGGGGGAGAGGAAAACGAGAGGCAAATGGCAAATAATGTAATGCGGGAGATAAGGGTTTGTGATGGGTACTTGGTATGTTGACTTTTGCGTAGACTCCCCGGCAACGGCGCCATAAATCCTTCTTGCTACCTCTTGAGCACTGCGTTGGTTTTCCCTTGAAGAGGAAAGGGTGATGCAGCAAAGTAGCGTAAGTATTTCCCTCAGTTTTTGAGAACCAAGGTATCAATCTAGTAGGAGGCCACGCACGAGTCCAGCACCTACACAAACAAATAAATCCTCACAACCAATGCGATAAGGGTTGCCAATCCCTACACGATCACTTACGAGAGTGAGATCTGATAGATATGATAAGATAATATTTTTGGTATTTTTATGATAAAGATGCAAAGTAAAATAGAAGCAAAATAAAAGGCAATGGAAATAGCATGTTGATGGGAGATTAATATGATGGAAAATAGACCCGGGGGCCATAGGTTTCACTAGTGGCTTCTCTCAAGAGCATAAGTATTACGGTAGGTGAACAAATTACTGTTGAGCAATTGACAGAATTGAGCATAGTTATGAGAATATCTAGGTATGATCATGTATATAGGCATCACGTCCGAGACAAGTAGACCCACTCCTGCCTGCATCTACTACTATTACTCCACACATCGACCGCTATCCAGCATGCATCTAGAGTATTAAGTTCATAAGAACAGAGTAACGCTTTAAGCAAGATGACATGATGTAGAGGGATAAACTCATGCAATATGATATAAACCCCATCTTGTTATCCTCGATGGCAACAATACAATACGTGCCTTGCTGCCCCTACTGTCACTGGGAAAGGACACCACAAGATTGAACCCAAAGCTAAGCACTTCTCCCATTGCAAGAAAGATCAATCTAGTAGGCCAAACCAAAATGATAATTCGAAGAGACTTGCAAAGATAACCAATCATACATAAAAGAATTCAGAGGAGATTCAAATATTGTTCATAGATAAACTTGATCATAAACCCACAATTCATCGGTCTCAACAAACACGCCGCAAAAGAAAATTACATCGAATAGATCTCCACGAGAGAGGGGGAGAACATTGTATTGAGATCCAAAAAGAGAGAAGAAGAAGCCATCTAGCTAATAACTATGGAACCGAAGTTCTGAGGTAAACTACTCACACATCATCGGAGAGGCTATGGTGTTGATGTAGAAGCCCTCCGTGATCGATGCCCCCTCCAGCGGAGCTCCGGAGCAGGCCCCAAGATGGGATCTCACGGGTACAAAAGGTTGCGGCGGTGGAATTAGGTTTTTGGCTCCGTATCTGGTAGTTTGGGGGTATGTAGGTATATATAGGAGGAAGGAGTACGTCGGTGGAGCAACAGGGGGCCCACGAGGGTGGAGGGCGCACCTAGGGGGGGGTAGGAGCGCCCCCTACCTCGTGCCCTCCTGGTTGATGTCTTGACGTAGGGTCCAAGTCCTCTGGATCACGGTCGTTCCGAAAATCACGTTCCCGAAGGTTTCATTCCGTTTGGACTCCGTTTGATATTCTTTTTCTGCGAAACTCTGAAATAGGCAAAAAACAAGAATTCTAGGCTGAGCCTCCGGTCAATAGGTTAGTCCCAAAAATAATATAAAAGTGTATAATAAAGCCGAATAATGTCCAAAACAGAATATAATATAGCATGGAACAATAAAAAATTATATATACGTTGGATACGTATCAAGCATCCCCAAGCTTAATTCCTGCTCGTCCTCGAGTAGGTAAATGATAAAAACAGAATTTTTGATGTGGAATGCTACTTGGCATAATTTCAATATAATTCTTCTTATTGTGGCATGAATATTCAGATTTGATATGATTCAAGATAAAAGTTTAATGTTGACATAAAAACAATAATACTTCAAGCATACTAACTAAGCAATTATGTCTTATCAAAATAACATAGCCAAAGCAAATTATCCCTACAAAATCATATAGTCTGGCTATGCTCCATCTTCCCCACAAAAAATATTCATATCATGTACGACCCCGGTTTTGGCCAAGCAATTGGTTCATACTTTTAACGCGCTTCAGCCTTTTCAACTCTTACGCAATACAAGAGCGCAAGCCATGGATATAGCACTATGGTGGAATAAGGTATAATGGTAGGGGTTATGTGGGAAGACAAAAAAAAAGGAGAAAGTCTCACATCAACGAGGCTAATCAATGGGCTATGGAGATGCCCATCAATTGATGTTAATGCGAGGAATAGGGATTGCCATGCAACAGATGCACTAGAGCTGTAAGTGTATGAAAGCTCAAAAAGAAACTAAGTGGGTGTGCATCCAACTTGCTTGCTCACGAAGACCTCGAGCATTTGAGGAAGCCCATCATTGGAATATACAAGCCAAGTTCTATAATGAAATTTCCCACTAGTATATGAAAGTGACAAAATGAGGGACTCTCTATTATGAAGATCACGGTGCTACTTTGAAGCACAAGTGAGGTAAAAGGATAGTAACATTGCCCCTTCTCTCTTTTTCTCTCATCATTTTTTTATTTGGGCCTTTTCTCTTTTTTATGGCCTCTTTTTTTATTTAGTCCAGAGTCTCATCCCAACTTGTGGGGGAATCATAGTCTCCATCATCCTTTCCTCACTTGGGACAATGCTCTAATAATGATGATCATCACACTTTTATTTACTTACAACTCATGAATTACAACTCAATACTTAGAACAAAATATGACTCTATATGATGCCTCCAGCGGTGCACCGGGATATGCAATGAATCAAGAGTGACATGTATGAAAGAATTATGAACGGTGGCTTTGCCACTAGCATATGCGGGCCTACCCAAAATAGCTTGATAGGCACTGTGGAAATCCACTACCTCAAACCTCAACTTCTACTTGCGGTAATTCTTGGAATCACTGAAAACCACATCAAGAGCAATCTGTCCGAGTGACTTTGCCTTCTTTCCGGGGATGACACCGTGGAACTGCATGTTGCTCTCACTAAGTTTGGACATCGGAATGCCCATCCCTTGGAGGGTCTCAGCGTACAGAATGTTCAAACCACTTCCACCATCCATAAGGACTTTAGTCAGTCGGGTGCCCCCAATGACTGGGTCGACCACCAACGCTTTTCGCCTGGGGGTGGCAACATGCGCTGGGTGGTCTGACTGGTCGAATGTAATGGGAGTTCTCGACCACTTCAAGTACGTCGTAGTTGCCAGAGCAACCATGTTCACTTCTCTGTTAATGACTTTCAGTCGAATTTTGCTCTCGACATCAGCAAAAATCACCAAGGTAGCATTGACCTTAGGATAACCATCATCTTCTTCTTTCTCTTCATCCTTATCAGAGTCCTTCTCACTGGGCTGACCTTCTCGTAACTACTGAATCAGGAGTCGACATTGTCGAGTGGTATGCTTGGGCAAAATCAAGTTACCCTCTTCATCTTTCTTCGTGCGAATATGACATGGCAAATCCAAGACGTCTTGTCCTGACTGATCTTTCACCTTTTTGGGCACCCACGGCCCTTTAGGATTTCCTTTAAACTTCCCGTGCACATTCAGAACTACGGCTTCGGCGGGACCTGCAGGCTCAGCTTTATGCTTTTGCTTCCGACTGGTGTTTCCACCTCCAGTGTCCTGGCCGACTGGTTTCCCGCTGCCATTGCGGAGTCGGTATTCCTCTTCGCCGTTTGCATACCGAGTGGCTATTTCCATCATTCTGCTCAGAGACATATCTTCGGAATGACCAAATTTTAGGATAAGCTCTCTATATCTGACGCCCTCCTTGAAGGCGCAAACTGCTTGATGCTCAAACACATTTTCCACCACATGGTGAAGGGTGGTCCATCTTTGGATGAAATCTCTCAAAGTTTCACTCGGCTTCTGGATGCAACGCTGCAATTCAGTCAGCCCAACAGGTCGCTTGTAGGTGCCTTCGAATGTTTTGATGAACACTCGGGCCAAATCTTCCCAACAGAAAATGCTCCCAAGAGCCAACTGATTCAACCAAGCTCTGGCTGAGCCTTCAAGCATATCAAGGGAAGGTGCTTCATGGCCACATCATCATTGCCTCCGCCAATCTGCATTGCCACTCGGTAATCTTCCAACCAAGTGTCTGGCTTCGACTCACCGGTGAACTTGCTCACACCAGCAGCTAATCTGAAGTTGGGCGGGATCTCAGCGGCTCAGATGGCTCTGCTGAAACACTCGGGACCAGAAATGAAGGCTCTACGTCCAGTCAGACAGTCTTTGTCGAGCCCTGCTCTGTTAGCTCGGCCTCTGTCAGCCAAACCTTGGACGAGGAGTGACCCCGCATCAAACCCAGGCCCTCTTGGATCGACTGGAACCCTACGCTCGTCACCGAAGGTGCGCTTGTCATCATACCGCCGGGGCGCATATGAACCTCCCCTCGGAGGGGGTGTGGGCACTCGACGGTGGTCATCACAGGGATAACGAGGATCGAACTGCCTGTGGCCCCGACCAAGCAACTGATCTTGGCGGTAACCACGATCTTCACGCCACAGAGGTGATCTCAGGCTATGCGCCGACCGAACCGTGTCCGCAACTACAGATCTGCTATGAATTCTGTTGCGCGACTGAGAGAGAGCTGAGTTCTGTTCTCCTACTGCCTGGAGCAATGCTCGGATCTGCTGCAAGCCTCTCCCAGCTTCTGAACAGGATGGCTGAACTGAATCTGCTATACGTGTTGCTGCTACAACATTCTGGGCCAGAGTACGGTATACCTGAAATTCTTCTCGAGGCTCGTTGACTGGAGCCTGGAATCTGCTGACGAGCGTGATCCTCGAGTACTTGCTGGAGATTCTCCAGACGCATACGCTTTGCCAGGGTGGCCAAGCGCGCAGCCTCCAAGGCCCGAGCCTCGGAGGTCTCCCAACGATGGGGGTCTGCATGGCCTGGACGTTGCGGCGATGCAGCTCTTCCCTCTATTCCGTAGTGAGGGCTTGAGGGTAATACTCATCATGTTCATGCGACGGGTCGTAGCTGCCACCTCCGCCGCTACGACGGAATCCGGGTGGGCTGCGCTGGGAGTTGACCATGAGGACCTCCGCCGAAGGGTCGTTACTCCTGCACTCCGAAAGTGTATCCAAATGACCAGTCGGCAGATCAAACAATCCGTACGGGGATTCGTCGGGCTCGATTGCTGCAACTTGAGGGGTGGTCGACTGGCGAGCCACCGCGTGTCTCACCCAACGCTGGAGCCACCAATGACCAGATCGCTTGCGACGGCGAACAACAGGGAGTGTGGATGCCGCGGGAGCCGACCGATACTTGGTCAACGGCTGCCGCAGGAGGACGCCGCAAGCACTCACGTGAAAGTGCGTTGCCCCGCGGACGAGGAGAGTCTCGACGTCGAGGGGAGCTTCTTGGAGCCAGGCAGAGTCGTCGGCGATGAAGACAAGCGCTCCGAGGCGGACCTCGTGGCCGAGGGAGAAACCACCGCGAGAAACCATGTTGATGGAGATAAAAAAACTGCAACCTCACCGGAAGACGCTAAGACGCCTGCCCCATGGTGGGCTCCAACTGTTGTTGGAATGAGTCTGGCAGTAAGAGTAGGGGGTACGTAGGAGGAGGCAGTGTCTTAGCTACGGCAAGGTTGTACACACAAGTTTACGAGTTCAGGCCCCTCTCGGAGGAGGTAACAACCCTACGTCTCGGTTCCTCGGAGGCTTGTCGATTGGATATGTGTTGAAGTTATAGGGGGTGCGAACCCTTGTGCCAGAGGAGGGGGGTGTCTTATATAGAGTGCGCCAGGCCCCTAGTAGCCCTCGGTTACACAAGATTCAATGTGAGTTAAGACTGGGACGTTACTTGTAATGCTTACTATTAATGATCTTTATGACGACGGAGTGAATGCCTGACCGTTGCCATCCTAGGGTGACTCTAGGCCTTCTGCACTCCGAGTGACTCTTTGTATGGTCGAGTGATGTTACCATGGTCGAGTGGAATTGGGATATCCGAGTGGAATCTTCCGTCGAGTGGATTGCACTTTAGGGTGGTTTCAATTGGTATCTTTTGTTGAACTTTGTATGTCTCTGACTTTAGGGCAGTGTCCCTGGGTAGGGTGTCTACATCAGGCCTAAGACCCTACCCTAGGTACATGTCATCATCAATAGCCGTACTATCAAGGGGGCTCTCAAGTGAGTAGCTTGATCGTATCATTCGGTGAGAGATCAAACCATTGCATTCTTGGCATCATCATATTTCTTGGTTCTTGTTTGGATTTTCTCTTTGTGAGGTTTTAGAGCTTGTGTTTATCTTCATGACAAGCTCTAGTTCATCGAAAACCGATTTCCTATGCATCTTCTTTTGCGTTTCGGTGTTTGAGTTTCTACCGGTCTTATTCGAGAAAGGGTTCTCACCATTTTATTTTGGGTATTTTCTCAATTGCTATTTCTTGATATTTATACCAAGATTTTGTTAGCCCTTGTCTTTAGCTTTCCAACAAACTTTGTTTCATCAAATTCGGAGTTCGTTTGCAAAAGTTGTGGCCGTTTCAATTTTTCCGGTTCCCGCTTCTCTCTGCCTAGTACGGGTGCCCGGGGTCACTCGAGCCCCTCCTTAGTGACCTCTCTGGCTGGTACGGGTGCCCGGGGTCATCCAGGGCGCTCCCTCACCTCCTCTGATCACCCCGGGTGCACGGGGTCTTGGACCCGGGTGCCCGGGCTCCTCCTCCTCCGCTCGGCCCTCTCCGGGTGCCCGGGGTTGGGACCCCCGGGTGCCCGGCCCCCCTACCGCTGTTCTTCCCTTGTTCATCCAGGTGCCCGGGGTTTTCCCCCCAGGTACCCGGAGTTTAGTGGCTTTTTCTCTGGGTTGTCCGGGTGCCCGAACCCCTTTTGTCCGGGTGCCTGGGGTACAACGGTCAAATTTTTCTTGAGGGTATTTATACCCCATCTTCCTCCTCCAACATAAGAAATCTGAGCATGTTTTCCCCCCACCATTGTTGACCTCTTGGAGCTTGCTATCTCTCAATCCCTCCATGGATTCTTGCTAGTTTGGGGGGGGGGGGGAGAGACAGGAGATCTAGATCCACGTTTCTACCAATCACTTTCTCCTCTATGTGAGGGGAACCCCTTGGATCTAGATCTTGGAGTTCTTGGTGTTCTCCTTCTTGTTCTTCCTCTCATTTTCCTCCATAGCTTTTGTTGCTTTGGTAGGATTTGGGAGTGAGGGACTTGGGTACTCCGTGTGCCCTTGCCGTTGCATTAGTTGCATTGGTTTGAGTTTTCCACAGTGATACGTGGAAGTGAAAAGTTGAGAAGCTTATTACTCTTGGGTGCTTGGTACCCTAGAGCTTGTTCTTCTTGGGTGCTTGGGTGCCCTAGATGGTTGGTGGTGCTTTGGAGCTCAATCATTGTGGTGTAAAGCTCCGGGCAAGCATTGGGGTCTCCAATTAGGTTGTGGAGATCGCCTCGAGCAATTTGTACTGGTTCAGCTGACCGCCCCCAAGGGTTGCCAAAGTGTACGGTTTTGGTGACTGCCCCCAAGGGTTGCCAAAGTGTACGGGTTCGGTGGCCTCCCCCAAGGGTTGCCATTTGTACAAGTTTAGTGACTGCCCTCAAGGGTCCCTTAGTGGAATCATGACATCTTGCATTGTGCAAGGGCGTGAGGAGATTTATGGTGGCCCTAGTGGCTTCTTGGGGAGCATTGTGCCTCCACACCTGTAACACCCTGGATTTTGCCCTTTTCTTTATCTGATGATTTTCTTGGATTTCTTGGTTTGATTTGCTTTTCCATGGCTATGTGGTTCTGAAACTTGGGAATATCATGTCTTACTATGTTTTATAGTGGCTTGTCATCCTCATCATCATCCCAATATCATGTCATTTTCATCCTTGACCTAATCCAATATTCTTTTATTGGGAATATTCCTTTCTCTATTAAAGGAATAACCCTTTAAACCCTAGGTTGTGAAGGAACCTATATTTCTGTCACTCCCAAAATTCCCAAATAATTATCATAAATTGTTTGGGTCATATCTTCCACAGCTATGTCAAAATCCTTCTTGGAATCATCCAAGATAATTCACAAATATTCCTTTTCTGATTCTGCCCTAAGTGGTTGTTTGAGAAGGAAGTGTCATTTATCTTTGCTTGATTGACCCCAAACTTTTTGGATATCTTTTCCTGTCCATATAATTTCCCCATGCCAAAATTCAACTCAATTTGCCTGGTAAATATTCCTGAGAAATTTTTCAAAGTTCCTGTCTGAGGGAAGTCATTGTGAAGGAAGTACCAGCTAGGCATATCCAAATGAGTTGAAATTTTTCAAGCTCCTTCATATGATCAAATCATGACTCTCCACCAAATGTGAGCTCATGTAACTCATCTATGTGAGCCCAGCTCCAAATCTTGGTTTCTGGTCAGATTTTCAGTTTGTGAAGTGATAACCCACAAGTATATGGGATCACAACAGTTTTCGAGGGTAGAGTATTCAACCCAAATTTATAGATTCGACACAAGGGGAGCCAAAGAATATTTGAAGGTATTAGCAGATGAGTTGTCAATTCAACCACACCTCAAGATTAATTATCTGCAATAAAGTGATCAGTAGCAAAGTAGTTTGATAGTTTGATAGTAGTGACAGCAGCAATAGTAACAGTAACAGTGATAGCAGTAATTTTGTAGCAAGTGTAACAGTGATGATAGCAGTAGTAACTTAGCAGAAACAATATGGAACAATTCGTGGGCATTGGATCGGTGACTTGTTGGATGATATTCATCATGTGACAGTTATAACCTAGTGTGATTCAGCACTAGCTCCAGTTCATCGATATAATGTAGGCATGTATTCCGTAAATAGTCATACGTGCTTTATTAAAAGAACTTGCATGACATCTTTTGTCCTACCCTCCCGTGGCAGCGGGGTCCATATTGGAAACTAAGAGATATTAAGGCCTCCTTTGAATAGAGAACCAGAACAAAGCGTTAACACATAGTGACTACATGAACTCCTCAAACTATGGTCATCACCGGGAGTGGGCCCGGTTGTTGTCACTCCGGGGTTGCCGGATCATAGCACGTAGTAGGTGACTATAACTTGCAAGATCGGATCTAAAACATGGATATAATGATGATAACATAAACTGTTCAGATCTGAGTTCATGGCACCCGGGCCCAAAGTGACAAGCATTAAGCATAGCAAAGTCATAGCAACATCAATCTAAGAACATAGTAGATACTAGGGATCAAGCCCTAACAAAACTAACTCGATTACATGGTGAATCTCATCCAACTCCTCACTGACCAGCGAGCCTACGAGGGAATTACTCACTCCCGGTGGGGAGCATCATGGAATTGGCGATGGAGAAGGGTTGGTGATGACGAAGAACAAAGATCCCCTCTCCGGAGCCCCAAACGGACTCCAGATCTGCCCTCCCGAGGAAGAATAGGGCTTGGCGGCGGCTCCGTCTCGTGGATCACGATAATTCTTTCTCTCTGATTTTTTCTGGAATAATGGGATTTTATAGCGTCGGTTTTAGGGTCTGCGGGGCCACCAGGTGGGGACAACCCACCTGGGCGCGCCAGGAGAGGGGGGCGCGCCCTGGTGGGTTGTGCCCACCCAGGTGCCCCTATCTGGCAGGTCTTGGCTCCAGAAATTCTCTTTTATTGTATAAAAATTCCTCGCAAAGTTTCGTTCCATTCCGAGAACTTTTATTTCTGCACAAAAACAACACCATGGTAGTTCTGCTGAAAACAACATCAGTCCGGGATTAGTTTCATTCAAATCATGCAAATTAGAGTCCAAAACAAAAGGAAAAGCGTTAGGAAAAGTAGATACGTGGGAGATGTATCAACTCCCCCAAGCTTAAACATTTGCTTGTCCTCAAGCAATTCAGTTGATAAACTGAAAGTGAAAAAGAAAAACTTTTACGAACTCTTTTGCTCTTGTTTGCATAAATAAGCTTAAATATCACCCAGGTTTTCAGCCAACATTATAACTAACCATGTTGTCAATAACTCTTAAAGATTATAATGACTCATATCAATGACATAATCAGCTAGCGAGCAATAATAAGATATCTCAAACGGCAACACATTGTCAAAACAACCATGATATAATATGACAATAGTGGTATCTCGCTAGCCCTTTCTGAGACCGCAAAACATAAATGCAGAGCACCTCCAAAGTTCAAGCAGCGACTAAACATTGTAATTCATGGTAGAAAAGATCTAGTCATGATGCACCCAACTTTAGCTACACACAATGCATAAATCATGACAGCTGTGCTCCCTCAGTTTCTGGCACTTGTTTTAGAAGGTGGTGACACAACAAAAAAGTAAGTAGATAGTCCCTTCGTAGAGGGAAGTAGTGATTTCCATAGGTGCCAGAGCTCAATTTTATAAAACAGAGGTAAATGATATTTTGAGACATGCACCCTTTTCATTTACTTCACGACTATCAGTTATCAATATCTTCCATGCTAAACAAGCTAGTGGCGGTTCCCAAGCGATAAAAAGTAAAGGTTTTGACTCCATTGGGAGTTTTAGTTTGATTATTCGAGCGATTAACTCTTTTTGTATTTTGCAGTTTGGGACTGGGCATCCGTATTACTGCCCTTTTCTCGTGCGATGGCGAGTGAATAAACACTCGACCTGAGAATAACCCGCTTAGCATGGAAGATACCAACTACCTCCTATCGTTCCATAAACGATCCAGGCACACAGAACGGATAATTTTAGAAGTTTTTAGAGGTGGCACATGAAAATTTACTTAGGATGGCAGGGTAATACCGTATGTAGGTAGGTATGGTGGACTCATCTGGAATAACTTTTGGGTTCAAGGTTTTTGATGTACAAGCAGAATTCCCACTTAGTACCGGCGAAGGCTAGCAATTAGATTGAGAAGCGGCCAGCTAGAGAGCAACAACGATCATAACCATGCATTATGCATAAGTAAGATTGGACACTAGCATGAGTAGGATATGAACACCATGAATATAAATATCATAGAGGCTATGTTGGTTTTGATTCAACTACATGCATGAACATGTGCCAAGTCAAGCCACTCGAACGTTCAGAGAAGGATACCGTATCATCATACTACATCACAATCATTTTAACACAATGTTGATATCCAAGATAAATCATTATCAACTCCCAGCAACTCATGCACGGCATGAGAAACTATAATCTCTAATTGTCATTGCAAACATGTTTAATCATAATGGGCTGAATCATGGATACTAGGTTAAACATATTTACACAAAAAGAACAAGTCGAGTTCATACCCACTTCTCTCTGCCACAGCCAGTTCATCGAATGTCGTCATTATTGCCTTTCACTTGCACAACCGAACGATATGAAAATAATAATAGTGCAAGAGTGCCGCGGACTAAGCTGGAATCTTGATACGTCCATTTTGCATCATGCTTTTATATCGATATTTATTGCATTATGGGCTGTTATTACACATTATGTCACAATACTTATGCCAATTCTCTCTTATTTTACAAGGTTTACATGAAGAGGGAGAATGCCGGCAGCTGGAATTCTGGGCTGGAAAAGGAGCAAATATTAGAGACCTATTCTGCACAGCTCCAAAAGTCCTGAAACTTCACGGAAGTCTTTTTTGGAATTAAATAAAAATACTTGCGAAAGAAAGTACCAGAGGGGGCCCACAGCCTGGCCACGAGGGTGGGGGCGCGCCCTACCCCCCTGGGCGCACCCCTGCCTCGTGGGCCCCCTAGCAGGCCTCCGGTGCCCATCTTCTGCTATATGAAGTCTTTCGTCTGAGAAAAAATCATAAGCAAGCTTTCGTGAAGAAACTCCGCCGCCACGAGGCGGAACCAATCTAGGGCTCCGGCGGAGCTGTTCTGCCGGGGAAACTTCCCTCCGGGAGCGGGAATTCATCGCCATCATCATCACCAACGATCCTCTCATCGGAGGAGGGTCAATCTCCATCAACATCTTCACCAGCACCATCTCCTCTCAAACCCTAGTTCATCTCTTGTATCCAATCTTTGTCCCAAAGCCTCAGATTGGTACCTGTGGGTTGCTAGTAGTGTTGATTACTCCTTGTAGTTGATGCTAGTTGGTTTATTTGGTGAAAGATGATATGTTCAGATCCATTATGCATATTAATACCCCTCTGATTATGAACATAAATATGCTTTGTGATTAGTTACGTTTGTTCCTGAGGACATGGGAGAAGTCTTGCTATAAGTAGTCATGTGAATTTGGTATTCGTTCGATATTTTGATGAGATGTATGTTGTCTTTCCTCTAGTGGTGTTATGTGAACGTCGACTACATGACACTTCACCATTATTTGGGCCTAGAGGAAGGAATTGGGAAGTAGTAAGTAGATGATGGGTTGCTAGAGTGACAGAAGCTTAAACCCTAGTTTATGAGTTGCTTCGTAAGGGGATGATTTGGATCCATATGTTTCATGCTATGGTTAGGTTTACCTTAATACTTCTTTTGTAGTTGCGGATGCTTGCAATAGGGATTAATCATAAGTGGGATGCTTGTCCAAGAAAGGACAACACCCAAGCACCAGTCCACCCACATACCAAATTATCAAAGTAACGAACGCGAATCATATGAGCGTGATGAAAACTAGCTTGACGATAATTCCCATGTGTCCTCGGGAGTGCTTTTCTCTATATAAGAGTTTGTACATGCTTGTCCTTTGCTACAAAAAGGATTGGGCCATCTTTCTGCACTTTATTTACACTTGTTACTTGTTACCCGTTACAAATTACCTTATCACAAAACTACCTGTTACTGATAATTTCAGTGCTTGCAGAGAATACCTTGCTGAAAACCGCTTATCATTTCCTTCTGCTCCTCGTTGGGTTCGACACTCTTACTTATCGAAAGGACTACGATAGATCCCCCATACTTGTGGGTCATCAAGACTCTTTTCTGGCGCCGTTGCCGGGGAGTGAAGCGCCTTTGGTAGGTGGATTTTGGTAAGGAAAAATTTATATAGTGTGCTGAAATTTACTGTCACTTGTTACTATGGAAAGTAATCCTCTGAGGGGCTTGTTCGGGGTATCTTCACCCTGACCAGTAGAGCAAAGAGTTTCTCCTCAACCTACTGAACCTACTGAAAATGTTTACTTTGAAATTCCTTCGGGTATGATAGAGAAACTGCTAGCTATTCCTTTTGCAGGAGATGGAACATTGCATCCCGATTTACACTTAATCTATGTGGATGAAGTTTATGGATTATTTAAGCTTGCAGGTATGCCCGATGATGTTATCAAGAAGAAGGTCTTCCCTTTATCTTTGAAGGGAGAGGCATTGACATGGTATAGGCTATGTGATGATATGGGATCATGGGACTACAAACGATTGAAATTGGAATTTCATCAGAAGTTTTATCCTATGCATCTTGTTCAACGTGATCATAATTATATATATAATTTTTGGCCTCACGAAGGAGAAAGCATCGCTCAAGCTTGGGGGAGGCTTAAGTCAATGTTATATTCATGCCCTAATCATGAGCTCTCAAGAGAAATGATTATTCAAAAATTTTATGCTCGGCTTTCTCGTAATAATCAATCAATGCTCGATACTTCTTGTACTGGCTCTTTTATGATGAAAACTATTGAATTCAAATGAGATTCATTGGAGAGAATTAAATGCAACTCTGAAGATTGGGACCTCGACGAAGGTAAAGAGTCAGGTATAACACCTAAGTTTGATTGTGTTAAATCTTTTATGGATACCAATGCTTTCCGTGAATTTAGCACTAAATATGGACTTGACTCTGAGATAGTAGCTTCTTTCTGTGAATCCTTTGCTACTCATGTTGATCTCCCTAAGGAGAAGTGGTTTAAATATAATCCTCCCATACAAGTAAAAGTAGTTGCACCTATTAAAGTTGAAGAAAAGACTATCACTTATAATGATCCTATTGTTCCTACTGCTTATGTTGAGAAATCACCTTTCCCTGTTAGAATAAAGGATCATGCTAAAGCTTCAACTATTGTCAACAAAAGTAATATTAGGACACACAAACCCCCTGAGCAAGTTAAAGTTGAACCTAATATTGCTATGGTTAAAGATCTCTTGACTGATAATATTGATGGGCATGTTATTTACTTCTGTGATGAGACTGCTAGAATTGCTAAGCCTGGTGCTAAAGATAAACATAGACCTATTGTAGACATGCCTGTTATTTCTGTTAAAATAGGAGATCATTGTTATCATGGCCTGTGTGATATGGGTGCTAGTGCTAGTGCAATACTACATTCTTTATACGAAGAAATTATGCATGATATTGCACCTGCTGAGATAGAAGATATCGATGTTACCATTAAGCTTGCCAATAGAGATACTATTTCACCGATTGGGGTTGTTAGAGATGTTGAAGTCTTGTGTGGGAAGGTTAAATATCCTGCCGATTTTCTTGTTCTTGGCTCCCCACAAGATAGCTTTTGTCCCATTATATCTGGTAGACCCATCTTGAACACCGTTAATGCTAGGATAGACTGCGAAAAGGACACTGTTACTATTGGTTTGGGTGATATGTCTCATGAGTTTAATTTTGCTAAATTTCATAGACAACCCCGTGATGAGGAATTGCCTAGTAAAGATGAAATTATTGGTCTTGCTTCTATTGTCGTGCCTCCTAGTGATCCTTTAGAACAATATTTGCTTGACCATGAAAATGATATGTTCATGAATGAAAGAAGGGAAATAGATGAAGTATTCTTTAAACAGGGACCTATTCTGAAACACAACTTGCCTATTGAAATCCTAGGGGATCCTCCTCCACCCAAGGGTGATCCCGTGTTTGAGCTTAAACCATTACCAGATACTCTTAAATATGCTTATCTTGATGAAAAGAAGATATATCATGTTAGTATTAGTGCTAACCTTCAGAGAAGGAGGAAGAGAAATTATTGAAAACTCTGAACAAGCACCGTGCTACTATTGGATATACTCTTGATGATCTTAAGGGCATTAGCCCCGCTCTATGTCAACACAAAATAAATTTGGACAAAGACACCAAAACAGTTATTGATCACCAACGACGGCTAAATCCTAAGATGAAAGAAGTGGTAAGAAAGGAAATATTAAAGCTCCTTGAAGCAGGTATAATTTATCCCATTGCTAATAGTCAGTGGGTAAGTCCTGTCCATTGTGTCCCTAAGAAGGGAGGTATTACCGTCATTCCTAATGATAAAGATGAATTGATTCCGCAAAGAATTATTACAGGTTATAGGATGGTAACTAATTTCCACAAATTAAATAAAGCTACAAAAAGTATCATTACCCTTTGCCTTTTATTGATCAAATTCTAGAAAGATTATCCAAACATACGCATTTTTGGTTTCTAGATGGTTACTCTGGTTTCTCTCAAATACATGTGTCAGCTGATGATCAAGCAAAGACCACTTTTACTTGCCCTTTCGGTACTTTTGCTTATAGACGTATGCCTTTTAGTTTATGTAATACACCTGCTACCTTTCAAAGATGCATGATGGCTATATTCTCTGACTTTTGTGAAAAGATTTGTGAGGTTTTCATGGATGATATCTCTGTTTATGGATCCTCTTTTGATGATTGCTTGAGCAACCTTGATCGAGTTTTGCAGAGGTGTGAAGAAACTAATCTTGTCTTGAGTTGGGAGAAATGCCACTTTATGGTTAATGAAAGCATTGTCTTGGGACATAAAATTTCTGAAAGAGGTATTGAAGTTGATAAAGCAAAAGTTGATGCTATTGAAAAGATGCCGTGTCCCAAGGACATCAAAGGTATAAGAAGTTTCCTTGGTCATGCCAGTTTTTATAGGAGGTTCATTAAGGACTTCTCAAAAATTTCTCGGCCTCTGACTAATCTATTACAAAAAGATATCCCTTTTGTCTTTGATGATGATTGTGTAGAAGCATTTGAAATACTTAAGAAAGCATTAATTTCTGCACCGATTGTTCAGCCACCTGATTGGAATTTACCCTTTGAAATTATGTGTAATGCTAGTGATTATGCTGTAGGTGCTGTTCTAGGGCAAAGAGTTGATAAGAAATTAAATGTTATTCAATATGCTAGTAAAACTCTAGACAATGCCCAGAGAAATTATGCTATAACTGAAAAGGAATTCTTAGCAGCTGTATTTGCTTGTGATAACTTTAGACCTTATATTGTTGATTCTAAAGTAACTATTCACACTGATCATGCTGCTATTAAATATCTTATGGAAAAGAAAGATGCTAAACCTGGACTTATTAGATGGGTTCTCCTACTACAAGAATTTGATTTGCATATTATTGATAGAAAGGGAGCTGAGAACCCCGTAGCAGACAATTTGTCTAGGTTAGAGAATGTTCTTGATGACCCACTACCTATTGATGATAGCTTTCCTGATGAACAATTAGCTGTCATAAATGCTTCTCGTACTGCTCCATGGTATGCTGATTATGCTAATTACATTGTTGCTAAATTTATACCGCCTAGTTTCACATACCAGCAAAAGAAAAAAGTTTTTCTATGATTTGAGGCATTACTTTTGGGATCACCCACACCTTTAAAAGAAGGAGTAGATGGTATTATTAGTGTTGTATACCTGAGCATCAACAGGTGCAGATCCTACGCAAGTGTCACTCCGATCGTAAGTTTGTCTTGTCTTGTGATGAATGTCAAAGAATTGGTAATATTAGTAGACGTCAGGAAATTCCTATGAATTATTCACTTGTTATCGAACCATTTGATGTTTGGGGCTTTGATTATATGGGACAGTTTCCTTCCTCTAATGGGTATACACATATTTTAGTTGCTGTTGATTACATTACTAAGTGGGTAGAAGCTATTCGAACTAGTACTGCTGATCATAACACCTCTATTAAGATGCTTAAAGAAGTTATTTTTCCGAGGTTTGGAGTCCCTAGATATTTAATGACTGATGGTGGTTCACATTTTATTCATGGTGCTTTTCGTAAAATGCTTGCCAAGTATGATGTTAATCAAAGAATTGCATCTCCATATCACCCACAGTCTAGTGGTCAAGTAGAATTGAGTAATAGAGAGCTCAACTTAATTTTGCAAAAGACTGTTAATAGATCTAGAAAGAATTAGTCCAAGAAACTTGATGATGCATTATGGGCCTATAGAACTGCATATAAAAATCCTATGGGTATGTCTCCGTATAAAATGGTTTATGGAAAAGCATGTCACTT
Organism: Triticum aestivum; assembly: GCF_018294505.1. Classification (NCBI taxonomy): domain Eukaryota; kingdom Viridiplantae; phylum Streptophyta; class Magnoliopsida; order Poales; family Poaceae; genus Triticum; species Triticum aestivum. The sequence goes on along the minus strand of NC_057796.1, from coordinate 263,321,329 downwards.
ACCTATCGAACTAGAACATAAGGCATTGGGCCATCAAAGAGCTCAATTATGATTTCAAACTTGCCGGCGAGAAGAGGTTATTTGACATTAGCTCACTTGATGAATGGAGAACCCAAGTCTACGAGAATGCCAAACTGTTCAAAGAAAAAGTTAAAAGATGGCATCACAAAAGGATACAAAAGCGTGAGTTTAATGTAGGTGATTATGTGTTGCTATACAACTCCCGTTTAAGATTTTTTGCAGGGTAACTTCTCTCTAAATGGGAAGGTCCTTACGTTATCGAGGAGGTCTATCGTTCCGGTGCCATAAAAATCAACAACTCCGTAGGCACAAATCCGAAGGTGGTGAACGGTCAAAGAATCAAACATTATATCTCAGGTAATCCCATAAATGTTGAAACTAATGTTATTGAAACCGTAACCCCGGAGGAATACATAAGGGACACTTTCCAGAACGTTTCAGACTCCGAAAAGGAATAGGTATGTGGTACGGTAAGTAAACCGACTCCAAAACAGTTCTAATGGCATTTTTTCTCCGTTTTGGAATATTTAAGAAAATAGGAAATAAGAAGTAGTCTGGGAAGGACAAGAGGCGTCCACGAGGGTGGAGGGCGCGCCCTACCCGCTGGGCGCGCCCCCTGCCTCGTGGGCACCTCATGCTCCCTCCGGAATCCGTTTTCTTGCACAATACTTCTTTTGGTCGGTAAAAATTCATTATATAATCTCCCGAAGGTTTTGACCGCCGTATCATGCAAATATCCTCTGTATTTGTTTCGAGTTGTTTCTGCCGCAGATTAGAGCAAGATGTCTTCTCAGCAATCAGTCGGGGAGAGTCGGGTGTCTCATCCGACACCAGGTCCAGAGGCAAACAGCGATGCCTATCACTTTGGGCCTTCAACGGAGGAGGAGATGGAAGCTGACTTGAAAAGGATAGATGCCATGGAGGAGGATCAAGAAGTTACTTCTCGTTTCTGGGCAAGATTCACGATGGGGGAACTACAGTGCTCAGCTATCCCAAACTCGGTCATCCCCTCCAATGTTAAATTTCTTTCTTATGAAAATATGAAAAGGAGTGTTACTTGTTCTCCCGCAGCTATGCAGCATCCATGGGTGCAAGGAGCTTTAACCGTCACGGGTAAGCTCCATAAGGAAATAATGGATCTTAAGCGGCAAGTCAACAAGCTCGAGGAGGAGAATCGTATCCTGAGGGGTATCATACATCTTCATCCCCAAAAAAGGAGATATAATCACATGGGTATGGGCACTCCCCTTGGCAACTGCCAAGCTTGGGGGAGGTGCCCCGGTATCGTATCACCATCACACTCCTATCTTTACCGTTTTTCTTAGTTCGATCCTTTTGGTAGTATCTTGATCTAGTAGAATAAAGTTTTAGTATGATTTAGCTTTGAGTTTTGAGTTTTGCTTTATGATCCCTCTATGTAATCGAGTTCGTGAGCTATATATAATAAAAATTAGTGTTGAGTCAAGGGCTTGATTATTTTGCTATTATCTTGAGGGAATTAAAGAAAAGAGAAAGAATAAAAAGAAATAAAGAGATCATATTGATCTTATGGAGAGTAATGACTTCACATATAAAGAGTATGATGAATAAAAATTGTTGAGAGTTGACAAACATAGTTTTGGTCATCGTTGCAATTAATAGGAAGTAATAAAGAAAGAGAGGTCCCACATATAAATATACTATCTTGGACATCTTTTATGATTGTGAGCACTCATTAAAATATGACATGCTAAAGAGTTGATGTTGGACAAGGAAGACAACGTATTGGGTTATGTTTTCTTATATCCGAAATAAAGTATATTGTCATGGATCATCCAACATGTTGAGCTTGCCTTTCCCCCTCATGCTAGCCAAATACTTTGCACCAAGCAGAGATACTACTTGTGCTTCCGAATACCCTTAAAACCAGTTTTGCCATGAGTGTCCACCAAATCTACCTATGGATTGAGTAAGATCCTTCAAGTAAGTTGTCATCGGTGCATGCAATAAAAATTTCGCTCTAAATATGTATGATTTATTAATGTGGAGAAAATAAGCTTTATACGATCTTGTGATATGGAAGAAATAAAAGCGACGGACTTCATAATAAAGGTTCATATCACAAGTGGCAATATAAAGTGACGTTCTTTTGCATTAAGATTTCGTGCATCCAACCATGAAAGCGCATGACAACCTCTGCTTCCCTCTGCGAAGGGCCTATCTTTTACTTTTGTCTTATTCCTTATGCAAGAGTCATGGTGATCTTCACCTTTCCTTTTTTACATTTTATCCTTTGGCAAGCACATTGTGTTGGAAAGATCCTGATATATATATATATATATCTAATTGGATGTAAGTTAGCATGAGCTATTATTGTTGACATTACCCTTGAGGTAAAAAGTTGGGAGGCAAAACTATAAGCCCCTATCTTTCTATGTGTCCGATTAAAATTCCATACCCACAAGTATTGCGTGAGTGTTAGCAATTGTGAAAGACTAAATGATAGTTGAGTATGTGGACTTGCTGAAAATCTCTTATATTGACTCTTTCTGATGTTATGATAAATTGCAATTGCCTCAATGACTGAGATTATAGTTTGTTGGTTCTCAATGAAGTTTCTGATTCATACTTTACATTGTGAATAGATTATTACTTGAGCATAAGAAATCATATGACAATATCCAAATATGTTGCTGTTATAAGAATGATCATGATGCCCTCATGTCCGTATTTTATTTTATTGACACCTATCTCTAAACATGTGGACATATTTATCGTTATCGGCTTCCGCTTGAGGACAAGCGAGGTCTAAGCTTGGGGGAGTTGATACATCCATTTTGCATCATGCTTTTATATCGATATTTATTGCATTATGGGCTGTTATTACACATTATGTCACAATACTTATGCCTATTCTCTCTTATTTTATAAGATTTACATGAAGAGGGAGAATGCCGGCAGCTGGAATTCTGGGCTGGAAAAGGAGCAGATATTACAGACCTATTCTGCACAGCTCCAAAAGTCCTGAAACTTCACGGAAGTCTTTTTTGGAATTAATAAAAAATACTGGCGAAAGAAAGTACCAGAGGGGGCCCACACCCTGGCCACGAGGGTGGGGGCGCGCCCTACCCCCTGGGCGCGCCCCTGCCTCGTGGGCCCCTTGGCAGGCCTCCGGTGCCCATCTTATGCTATATAAAGTCATTCGTCCGAGAAAAAATCATAAGCAAGCTTTCGGGAAGAAACTCCGCCGCCACGAGGCGGAACCTTGGCGGAATCAATCTAGGGCTCTGGCGGAGCTGTTCTACCGGGGAAACTTCCCTCCGGGAGGGGGAAATCATCACCATCGTCATCACCAACGATCCTCTCATCGGAGGAGGGTCAATCTCCATCAACATCTTCACCAGCACCATCTCCTCTGAAACCCTAGTTCATCTCTTGTATCCAATCTTTGTCCCAAAGCCTCAGATTGGTACCTGTGGGTTGCTAGTAGTGTTGATTACTCCTTGTTCCTGAGGAAGATCATATGTTCAGATCCATTATGCATATTAATACCCCTCTGATTATGAACATGAATATGCTTTGTGAGTAGTTACGTTTGTTCCTGGGGACATGGGAGAAGTCTTGCTATAAGTAGTCATGTGAATTTGGTATTCGTTCGATATTTTGATGAGATGTATGTTGTCTTTCCTCTAGTGGTGTTATGTGAACGTCGACTACATGAAACTTCACCATTATTTGGGCCTAGAGGTAGGCATTGGGAAGTAATAAGTAGATGATAGGTTGCTAGAATGACAGAAGCTTAAACCCTATTTTATGAGTTGCTTCGTAAGGGGCTGATTTGGATACATATGTTTCATGCTATGGTTAGGTTTACCTTATTACTTCTTTTGTAGTTGCGGATGCTTGCAATAGGGGTTAATCATAAGTGGGATGCTTGTCCAAGAAAGGACAGCACCCAAGCACCGGTCCACCCACATACCAAATTATCAAAGTAACAAACGCGAATCATATGAGCGTGATGAAAACTAGCTTGACGATAATTCCCATGTGTCCTCGGGAGCACTTTTCTCTATATAAGAGTTTGTACAGGCTTGTCCTTTGCTAGAAAAAGGATTGGGCCATCTTGCTGCACTTTATTTACACTTGTTACTTGTTACCCGTTACAAATTACCTTATCACAAAACTATCTGTTGTCGATAATTTCAGTGCTTGCAGAGAATACCTTGCAGAAAACCGCTTAGCATTTCCTTCTGCTCCTCGTTGGGTTCGACACTCTTACTTATCAAAAGGACTACGATAGATCCCCTATACTTGTGGCTCATCAAATCTGCAAACATTTTATTCAACATGAGAAGACAAGGTAAAATGTGCTCTTTATTAGTACAACAATTATTCATATGAGAGCCACTCAACATTTTCATCGTGGTCTTCCCCTTGGTACAACTCGAATAAAAAAGAAAAGAAATTCAGAGAAACACACAGAAATATTTTTGGAGTTTTTGGTTTTCGTGAACAAGCAAATAAAAAGGGGAAATCAAAAACGAGAAAAACTATTTACACGGGAAAGCTCCCAACAAGCAAAAGAAGAACAAGGAAATCTTTTTGGGTTTTGTTTTTAATATTACCAATAAGCATGCCTAGAAAGTAAATTGACTACAACTTTTTTTTGGGTTTTTATAAAGTTTTGCAAACACACAAGAAGAAAGCAAGAAAAGTAAATCTAAGCATGGATGATACAATGAAAAAGTGTGAGCACCGACAAATGGAATAAGTGAACATGAATGTAAAGTCAGTGGAAACACGTACTCCCCCAAGCTTAGGCTTTTTGCCTAACTTGGTAGTCAATTAGTAGCCTGGATAGTAGTCGGCGTGGTAGCTCACGGAGGCTCTTGGTGCGGATGCCTCGGCCTGCCGTGCTGCCACCACTGCTGCGTTGTGAGCTCGGGCCTCGCTCTCAAGAACAAAATATCTCCCCTTGCTGTGATAGTCAAAAAGAGCAGGCGCAGGCAAATATGTGTATACAACAGATGTTTGGTTAAACAACAAATTGTAAGTGAAGTCATGAATATTTCCTTTAAGGATTTTATGATCTTTTAAGGCATAAAAATCCAAATACTGCGTGGGTAGGACAGGATCAAAGGGCAAAGGTGAAACACCAAGCCCTCGTGCTAAACGTGTGGCATAAATTCCACCATAAAACCAGCCACTGTTAGCGTTATGCTAAAGTCTGCATGCAACAATCGCTCCAAGGTTATAATTCCTTTCACCAGTGAGAGCGGTGCGTATGAGGCTCAAGTCTGGAGCACAGAGCGTACTATAGTCTTGCTTGCCTACTATACATTTCCTGTTGAACACTACAAAAAAATACACTTCCGTGATGATACGTGTTTATCACAGTAGGTCGCGTTTTTTGTCATGCATGTACATACATGACAAATTTATGACAGAATCAAGATAGTCATACCTGTGCTGTCGTAGAAGTGTTCCATGACATTACCAAAATTATCATCACGGAAGTGTCCACTTCCATGACGATAAATCGCGCGTCACAGAAGTGCTTTCGTCAAGGGTGACCGACACGTGGCATCCACCGTAACGGAATGCCGTTAAGCTATCGGGTCGGGTATTGGATCCGATAACCCGTTAACAGCCCCGACCAATGGGGATTTTCCACGTGTAAAATCATCATTGGCTGGAGGAAACACGTGTCGGCTCATCGCTGGGACAGATGTCATCCACTCATTGGACAGAAGGCGCCTATGATACGTTGACAGGTGGCACGGCCCAACAGAGGCCCATTCCTGTGAAAAGGTCGGCCCGTTTGACTTGGTCAAAATGTGGCGGGCAGGCCCATGGAAAGCCTGTTAACGGCCTGTTCGCATATAGCCCATTTACAACCCGCTAACCGAAGGCCCATTACGCCCTATTCGAATTAGGCCCAGTAGCGTCATCTGGGCCATCCAATATGATTCCAGCCCGTTTTCACTTCTGGCCCATGTATGGCCCATGACGTCTTTCGGCCCATATGAGGCCCTATGTAACTCTTGGCCTATTAACGGCCCGTGGTGAAACTGGCCCGTAATGAACAGTGTATCACTTTACACCCATTAACGGCCCGTGGTGAAACTGGCCCGTAAAGAACAGTGTATCACTTTATACCCATTAACGGCCCGTTATTCCGTTGGGCCGTTTCCAGCCCATGTTATCTTTCGGCCTTCTCAGAGCCCATTTATTCTTGGGCTATTTTCCAGCATTCGTTTACTTACGGCCCGTTACTGTCATTTTCTGCTTGTGGGCCAAATTCAGCCCGTGGTTACAATCGGCCCGTTTGTGGTCCGTTAATACGTTGGGCCGTTTTCATAGCATCATCAAATACGGCCTATTAACGATGGCCCGCTATGGTCGGCCCATGAACGGACGATTCCAACTCTAGCCCGTTTACGGCCAGAATGCGGTCTGTTTGGCCCATGTTTGGCCAATCGATCATACGGCCCGTATAAGGCCCATTGATGATACAACCCGTAGAAGGCCCATTGTTTCTATGACCAGTAGAAGGCCCACTGTTTCTACGGCCCGTAGAAGGCCCACTGTTTCTACGGCCCCTAGAAGGCCCACTGTTTCTACGGCCCGTAGAAGGCCCACTATTTCTACGGCCCGTAGGAGGCCCAGTGTCACTACAGTAAATATTAGCCCATGGTTATTGTGGCCTAGTTTTAAAAAATAGGTTATTGCAGCCACTAGCAAACCGCAGAAAAAGAACTGCACTGACTACAAGCAAACAAATAAACAATACAACAAGGAAATAAATAAGCAAGCAACTTACACTAGGCTATCACGGCTATTACACATATTACATCCACTGGGCATCAAAGTTCGCCACCAGTGCAAATATAGGGAACACAGCAGCATATAAACGCCGCAGCAAAACAAGTCCAGAACTGAAAGCACTTCAGAAGAGCTCAAGAAACAATATCCTGGGTACCCATAATGCTGGCAAGATGCTTAGCAACCTTATTAGCTTTCTCTTGTTTGGCGCTTAAGTCCTCCAGCGCTTGCTGTTGCACCAGAAAGTATGCGTCTGAATTTTGCAGGGACTTCCTCAGTCCTTCGGCTTCCTGTCGCATAACATCTGATCGATGTCTTTCAACTTGAAGTTGAGACTCAAGAAGCCGAACTAATTCAGGCAACGAGTTCGAAGAGCTGGTGCCAGCAGTGGTAGCCAGTAACTCGAACACTACATCAAGACAGGACTTTGGGGTTGTCTCAGTGTCTTCAATATAGTTTTTATCAGCTTTCTTGGAGACCAACAGGGATGTCTCACTATCTTGAACCTTATCTGCATTACTTCCTTTACCATTGCATAACAGGGTACTCTTCTCCAATATTTTATCCGCGTTCTAAAAGAGAAACAAACAAACACATCTCAGGTTTACAATGTAGTATATGAAACTCATTTTGGTAAACCAGTTCAGTAGTAAGGTGGACAGGATAACAACATGAAACAAACATATATCTATGTAGTATGGTCACTGTATGGTCTATATCATTCTAGTTTATGTTGCCAAATCAAGATAGATACAGTTCGAATCATATCTATTTAAGACAAAGCAGCATAGACAGAATATAAGTGTGGGAAACTACACAACAATAACAACACTTGTAATGTGCATGGCATGAGAACATAACTGTTTATTCAATTGAAACTGAAATCAACATAGAGCAAGTTACAACAGCAAACAACCAAAGACGTTGAAGAAACAGGTTTAAAACATACCTGTTGCGCCATTGGAGTTTCAATTGCATCCTTCAAATTTGAAATTAGTTGGTATTAGTAAATAAAGTGATGCAAGAGCAAAGTAGTATGAACCATAGCTACGGAACTTGACCTGAGAACAATTCTTCTTCTGTTTTAAGCGTTGACTTCGGGTTCGGAGTGGTGGTCCTCGTGATTTGGGCACTGCAGTTGCCTTACTAACTGCTCGTGTTTGGGTGCTCTGTGGTGGAGACGGTGCTGTGTCAACGGGAACTGGGTGTCTATCTGCTGGGGTTGGGGTTAGAAGGGGTGTAGCTGGTTCTCTGTCCAACTGGGTAGGGGTACAATCTGCATGAGCGTGGGTTATGTGTGGTGGGGCTGGTTCTTGGGCAAGTACAACCGTGGTTCTATCTGCATCGACAGGTAGCACGATCTTTTTCTGAAGATCGTGTTTTTACTCCCACAGATACTGCCATCACTCCCTCCAATTGAAATGGCTGATAAACAAGAAAAGTAATTGAATGTACAGACATTGTAAGATAGACATGTGCAATGGATAGTAGGGAAGAAAACAGGGCATGAAATGATTCACATTTATGTTGTCTAAGCAAACAGAATAGCAGGACATAATTTCACATGTATGATGGCTATTTAAACAGGATAGCATGACACAATTTCACATGTATGATGGCTAACTAAACATGATAGAATGACATACTTCAAAATATGATGACTATGTAAACAGGATGACATGATATAACTATACGATGTGTCTATTAAAGTGGTTGGCATGCCATAAATCACAAACATGCCGTCGATGGAAACATGATGGCATGATATAATTCACGGATAGAATAACATAATTTAAAATATGATGACTATGTAAACATGATGACATGATATAACTATATTATGTCTTTAGAAAATGGGTTGGCATGCCATAATTCAGATACATGCTGTCTATGTAAACATCATGGCATGACATAATTCAAATATATGATTTATATACTAAGGAAGTGAGCAGAGGACAATCGCATATATGATGTGTCAACTAAGGAGATGGCATTCAATATTGTGTATATGATGTAAAAACTAAGCATTGCAATACAACATATGCATTATATGAGTAATATAACCCTGCCAAGTTTGAGCATACACCTCAGGGGGATAATAGGAATGGTCATCTGCCTCTGAATCCTCCTCTGAAGAGCTATCTGTAACCAGCAAGATATCTGCTTTAGCAGGTAGCATTGTCTGCTCTGCAGACCTTGTTTTCACTCCAGATTTCTCCATATCCAATTCAAATGGCTGATGCACAGGAAGAGCAGTTGAATATACAAACATTGCCGACAAAAGCAATGAGAAATACAAAAAAAAGGACGGGATGATATAATTCACATATATGACGCTTGCCTAAACAGCATGGCATTGCATAATTCACATACATAATGCCTTGCAACAAGATAACATTGCATAATTCACATATATAATGTCTTGCAACAAGATGGCATTGCATAATTCACATATATGGTAATTAGACACTAAACAGGTGGCATTCACACAAAGCATGTCTAAACTAAGCAAATGACATAGCAATGCAAGATACCATACGCACGATATGAGCAACATAACCCTGCCAAGTTAAGGCATGCACCTTGGGGGGGGGGGGAATATGACTGGTCATCTGTCTCTGAATCCTCCTGAGGAGCTATCGGTAACCAGCAAGACATGCGCTTTGTCAGATAGCATTGTCTGCTCTGAAGACCTTGTTTCCACTCCAGATTTTTCCATGACCGTGCCGAATGGCTGATGCACAGGAAGAGTAATTTGATGTACTAAAATTGTTGACAAATTTAACACGTAATAAGAAAATGATGGCATGATATAATTCACATATAAGATGACTGGCTAACCAGGGTGGCATTGCAAAATTCACATATATGATGCATGGCTAGAGAAGATGGCATTGCATGATTCACATATACGATAAAGAACCTAAACAGATGGCATTGACACAAAGCATGTCTAAACTAAGCAGATGACATCTTTAATGTATACAGTAAGCAATGCAAGGCACCATATGCATGATATTACCAACATCAGCATGCCAAGTTAGAGCGAAGACCTCATGGGGTAAATAGGAGTGGTCTTCTCCTTCTGAATCCCCCTCAGAACAGTTATCTTCCTCTTGATTACGATCCGAAATGGGTGGAGGGGGGCTGCCTTTGCGCCCACCATGGAACGACGTCTGCATGAAATTTTATTGCCACGCAAGGCTCGTCTCTGTTGCTCTACATGATCAGTTCCATTGTGTACAATAACTGGCATGCATAGGAATAAAACATAGTGAGATTATGTAAGGAGTGCATGCACAAATCCAGAGTGATGGTAGCAAACTGTGGATAGACCCAAAACCAATGATAGCAGAAGATAATAGCTTTAGCTAAAAAATACATATAATGGCTCCTTTAATGTTTGTTTGCACCCAACATGAAACTCATAGTAGACACCAAAGATTAACCAGATAGTAGACAGATAGTACTGATTGCTGCCCCAATATGTACCCCACAACCATTTAAAAACTCAAGTATCAGCATTAGTTTGGACCTGACTCAGAGTCTAATAGGTGAACACGACGATAATGTAGCATGTCATCATATTAAGCAACGCATAACGTAAGGAGACACGGAAGAGTGCGACCTCTCTTGCGGACCCGTGTAGTCTTCAAGGTCATCTGCTCAGTTGATGATGGTAATGCAGTTGTCGTGGCTGCCAGCGGCGGGGAAGAAGATCTGAGGCGGCGAAAGACAGTCTGGAGAGCGGATCCCTGCTGTGGTGAACCCTTCCGTCGTTGGAGCAGCTGAGCTAGGGTGGAACACAGTGCCGCAGGAGCAGGACAAACCACACAAGGTTTTCTTTGACACATATCTGTAACAGAAGTAATTGAGTAAGGGCTTGTTTGAATTTGAGGATTCTAACATTGCAGGGATAGGAAATAGACAGGAATAGGATAGGAATGCACGTGCAAAACACAGAATTTAAAAACACGGGATTTGCCAATCTGGGTGTTTGATTCACAACAATTGGAAGATCACAGGATGCAAAAAAGCATGGTGAGATTAAGTCAAACCACAAGAAAATGTACGGTTATAATGCTATTATGCTACTATCTCTTAGTCTTGTGCTTGATGAATAGGAATATGAAAAGGAGGAGAAGTGGAAATTAGGATTCCTACGGTTTTTCTTTCAAGGCGACACTAAAGGAACAAATCCTACAATTTTCCTTTGCTCCATTCCTTTGCACCAAATTCATGAAAAGTAGTACCATAGGAAACTTTCCAATTCCGATGTTTTCATTCACTTTTCCTTTCAAGCACTGGCGATTCTAGTAGGCAGGCTTGAGCAAGGAAAACCCTACACTAAAAAAATGTTTTTGTGCTACTTCTATTACTTTGGACCCAGGCCACTGCCATACTAGCTCAACTCCCAGGCCCATCGACAAATGCGCAGCTCAAACGCGCATAGATAAATAATGATGGTGTTCAAGAGAGTCCATCACGGACAGCTAAGTTGCCTAGTACCTCACTGCTTGTCATATAGTAGGATAAAATAATCGTATTTCCCGTTACTACGAGTGCTCAGTGGACAATATATATAACATGTAGAGTAAACAAGAGATGCAACAAGTGTACAACCTCTTTGGCGAAGCCATGTCGATCTCAGCGTGATTGGGTTGGCCGGTGAGGATGCTCCGACTGACTTGGCTGTCGGAGGAGGGGAAGAAGATCTTAGGCGTCTGGAGATGGAGCCCGAGGTACTGCTCCGCTGTGATGGAGGGTTTCGTTGTTGGAGCAGCTCCGGTGAGTTGTACGACACCGAGGCTGAAGCAGGACAAGAGAGACAACGAACAACGTTAACCTGAGTGGAATTCTAATAGCATCTCCAATACATGACGTAAAATACATAACCACAAAGTGCTAGATGTAAAATACATCAGCCGCTCATCTCTGAACATAACTGTCGAAACTGAATTTCACTGTCGAAACTGAACTGAACTGTCGAAACTGAACTTACCTGTCGAAACTGAATTTTGCTGTCGAAACTGAACGCACTAGCAAGGTGAGGCTACACGTCGGTCGACTGACTTTTTCATCTCTGGTCAGTCGATTTTGCAGCCATTGGATACGAAATCAAGGGCCTGCGGTTCATCTTCAACCTCCACCCCCTTGAGCCGCCAGCCACCACCAGCCAAACAGCAGCCCCGACCATCCCTCTAGTCCCCCCGTGCCGAGCTTTTTCTCCGGCGATCCCCACGCCACCGCCCTGCCAATGCCCCGCCACCGCCGGCGACCACCGCCCCCATCCTGAACCCTAAGATAGATAGTGGGTTACCTCTCCGGCGAGCCCCCCTCCCTGCTGTGGCTGGTTCTTCCTTCACCCCGATGAGCCCCCCCTGAAAATCGACTGACCCAAAAGTTGATTCAGTCGACTGAAGTGTAGCTAAATCGGAGCAGCATCGCAAGCAAGAGCAAGAGCGAGAGCAGCAGCGCGAGCAAGAGCAATAGCAAGAGCAGACCAGGCAGGGGACCGAGAGCAAGAGCAGAGCAGCAGCGCGAGCGAGAGCTAAAGCAGCGGCAGCTCCTACTGATGTGGACATCACCGCCGAGGGAGCGACACCGTGGAGGAAGTGGCCGGTGACGCCACCGTGGATGGAGCCGCGCTGTGTCGGCTCGGGACCGAGCGCCAGCAGCACCGTGAGATCGAATCAAGAAGAAAATGCGGCGATTAGTGTACAACCTCTTTGGTGGCGCCGATTAGGCCGCAGCTTCATCCGAGGAAACGGTGATGATGATGCTCTTCCTGTGGTGCAGGTGAAGACGGCGGTGTGGGAATGGAGGTGGCGCGTAAGACGAGGGGAACGTCGGGGCAGCTCCTTGGAGGTGGAGGACGGGGTGGCTGAACTGGCGGGACGATGAGATCGACGACGTATCCTCATCCGGTACGGTGGATGAGGGACGTCGAGGTGTTGCTGTGGACGACGTCGTCGGGGAAGAGGCTCCGGCTGGGTGGCGGACGGAGCAGGGTGTGGGGTTTCGTCACGGGTTTTTGCGGCCTCGGTGTACGAATGGGTGGGCGGATGGGATGGCAGTGGGGAACCATGGCTTAGAGACGCGCTTGTCCAAAATGTGGGGTAAGTTACGAAAGTACCCCCACCGATTTGAGGCGGTTCTTTCGGTTCAGGGGTACGACGTGCATTTCGCGTGTCGGGATTTCACAGGAGGTGGGAGTTTTCGCGCGCGTTGTAATTTCGGAATAGCAAGGCGCGGGTTGAGATGGAGGGAGTTGTCGGAGCACAACGAGACAAAGATATATCTTAAATATTTCGGGCTAACAAGGCGCGGGTTGAAGAGGCGGGAGTTTCGCAGCACGATAGACAGAGACGCTAGCTTGAATTTTTGGCATAACAAGGCGCGGCTTGAAATTTCGGAAGAACAAGCTTAACGTGTACCCAAAAAAAAGACAATTTGCACCTCAACACGCACAACACACACACAAACACCATTTAGACTAGAGTAAGGTACACGTGCATTGCACACATGAGATTTGGCAACCAAATTATGAATAAATACCACATTATAGCATGCAAGCTTTGAGTCATATATGCATGATGTAGATGTTCGTTTAATTCTTATAGTTCATTTCATTCAAAATCATCTAGTTTTTATTAGAAAGCTAATCTATTTTAAGATTCATGGAATTGTGCATCGTAAGACATAAAGTAAAAACAAATAATGGCAAATCATGTAGAAAAACATTTGGGCAATTCTGATACGGAAGATTCTAGAACAAATAAGAAGTGCTTGTGTTTTGATGTTTGTGCATTATGCTTAAGTTCAACCATGGAGTCTTCTAGATTATACATGTGGCGAAATCTGGTGGAATCTAGATGATATCCAACGACCAGTAGTGCTCAAATTTTCCATCTTTGGACCATCGGATTCGCCTCATCCAACGACCATCTTTCAAAGTTAAAGTTACCCGCACACAATATAAAAAATATAAAATATATATATAGGGGTATAGATATAGATATGTGATGCGAAAGCCGCCCACCATCTCCAATTAGAATAGTGTGTCCATGCACGGATGCGACGTGGCCAAATGATGTCTGCCATCGGTATCTCAAATTCAAATCAGTCTGACCTTGTTCAATGTGTATACATTACAACATGCTCGTTTCCAAACCACACCGCGCAGATCTTCGTTATATTCATGCATGCAAGTGTTTCAAACATCAAGATCTCTTATTCAAATATTTGAATTCAACTTTACATTGATTATGACCTCACCTATTATTTTACACCCACACAGTAGTCTTCTCTTTATAATTGTACCACTAACTTTCTCTCGTGCATGCATGCACACACACTACCAGTCGACATTATCCATCGCACTCATACAATCTTTTTCTTCAGGTCGGTCTGCCATGAAGGCTCACACCCACACACATCCCCCTCTCCATCATATCGGGCATTCTTTATCTCTCACGCGTGCATGCGCAACGATCGATGTTCCTCTATGTATGTGTGTATATAGCTAGGTCTTTCATAGTTTTCCACACAAACCGATCAATCGATATATCCAGTGAGGTCTCACCCTCTTTCCAATGTCCACATCGACCAATCTATACCTCTCTATATAGGATTAACATATATAGCTAATACACCCACATTAATTATATATCCAACGTCCCCCTCTCATCATCCATGCCTTCCGCTTCATCTCTCAGACGCGTGCACAATGGCGAAGACAGGGGCAGTATGGGCCCTCCCCCCTCCCCCCTAACATCACTATATATCGAGGCTAATATGAATGTGATCATTAGACAATTGCTGCTAAAAATGGTTTAAGTTCATGAATTGACCCTCCTCGTAAAGGATTAGCAATGCTTGGCCCCCTAGCTCATTTATTTTTCATGGCTCCGCCACTGCGTGCAACAGCGCACGTGTTCGCCCCCTCTCTCTAAATATCGATCTCGCACTTGTGCATTCCTTCATAGTCTCCCTCCACTTGGCCCCTCGCACCATCTTCTAGCCCCCCACCGGATTTTGCCACATGTACAATCTAGCAGACTCCATGGTTGAACTTAAGCATAATGCACAAACCTCAAAACAACAGTGCTTCTCTTTTGTTCTAGAATCTTCCATATCATAACTGCCCAAACTTTTTTTCTAGTTGAATTGCCATTATTTGTTTTTAGTTTATGCTTTACAATGCACAATTCCATGAATCATAAAATAGATTAAGGGCTTCTTTGATTCAAAGGATTTTCAAAGGAATTTTGGAGGATTCTAATCATTAGGAATTTTTCCTATCTTGGTTGTTTGATTCGTAGGATTGTAAACCATAGGAATTTTTCCATATGATTCATTTGCACTAGATTTCATAGGAAACATCCCATCCACTCAAACCTCTTTGAAAGAATTCTGCGTTTTTTCTATGCACAATCAAACACTCGTACAATCCTGTAGGATTCAAGACGACATTACACTATAATCCCATGTTTTTCCTATTCCCGCGTTCTTAGCTTTTTTATAAAAACTAATTGATTTTGAATGAGATGAACTATAAGAATTAAACGAAGGGCCTACATCAGGCATATATGACTCAGAGCTTACATGCTATAGTGTGGTATTTATTCATAATTTGGTTGCAAAATCTGATGCGTGCAATGCACGTGTACCTTACTAGTACTTCGAGTATGTGCAAAACACGTAAATTAGAATACCAATGGCACGCTACACAGTGTCTCTCTTACAGTTCATGAAGCCACGTGGCACATGTGGAGGCGTTGTCGCGACCTCCTTGCGTGGATTGATCACAGTGACGTGCTGCTGGTTCCAGAAGAATGTACTCGTCCTCCCTGAGCCATACTGGCGGTACATGCACGAAGCGAAGATGTGCACGCACGCCACGCACGCACTCATTCCCTCGCACGCACACGCGGGTACACGGGCGGACGCAATTTTGTACCAAGATCCACCCCATGTGATAATTTGACGTGTGTAAAGTCGTTCACTTCATTGATGGTCAATTAATACAGCGCATGCAAATTGAGTGGACGTGAGGGCGGAAGAAAGACATTATTACTCCACTGCGCGCATGCGAGTAGTTAAATCGTGGGTTGCTAGTAGTACTTCCATTGGTCTCCTTCGTATTTTGTGCCAATTTTTGACAGTAACATAATATTTACGCATTTGAGCAGTGTAGTACTTGAAATTTATGTTCCGCTAAACTCATCGGGAGCCGTTTCGGGCCTCGAAACCAAAACCATCAATTAATCTTTACCTTGTTCCCATCACATTCGAAAGCCTGCTCACACCTACTAGTACGTACCAAACCTGAACGTGTTCCCACTATGCAGGTATTAGTACTAGTGCTAGTACTTAGGTTATAAAAAGGGGAACTACCTAACCGAAAATTACTCTACCTTTCCTCCTCATAAGTGCTTCTTCTTCGTCCGTCGTTGCCATGGCCGGTGAGCAGAGCTCTAGGTCGAGAACTACTCGTAACAAGGGAGCGGCAACCAAGGCTGCGGAAAAAAAGAGGGCTCGCCGCCACGCAGAGACCTCGAAAGATCTCTCACGGGCAGGCGATGGCTCCCAGGAGCGCCCTAGCCGCGGAGGCGAACATGCCGAGCCGGCGGAGCTGGAGTCGTTATCCCTCGACGGCATGCCCGATCAGCTCAATAAGCAGAAGGAGTTCATCCAAGGCTTGATGGAGTTGCTGAAGGAGAGCCTCGACGACATGCCCGCTGAGCTCAATCAGCAGGGGGAGTTGACCGCCGGCTTGGTGATGCTGCTGAAGAAGAGCATTGCCTCGGAGAAGAAGGCGACCGGCGAAATCCTGTGACTTCAGGAGGACAAGGCGAAGCTCTGCCACGAGATCGACCTGTTGAAGGAGAAGAACGCCGGCTGGAAGAAGCTGCATGAGAATAGTAGTTCCTCGATGAAGATGCTGCAGGCCCTCGTCATGGAACAGAAGGAGGAGTTGGCGAAGCTCCGCATCGAGCACCCGGCTGCTGTCAAGGTACGTAATGCGGCCGTGGAACAGATGATGAAGGCTCGCGTCGAGAAATCCCGCGTCATGGACAGAATGAAGAAGATGGCGGAGGAGACGCGCAAGGAGATGGAGGTCGTGGAGGCGATGAAGAAGCAGTTACGACTCCGCGGCGAATTAGATCATTTGGGGTGATAATCTTCCTTCTTCTTTTGCTCCTGTGTTTCATCTTTTGCTTCGGGTGTTTCGCCGCACGTGTCACGTTCTCTGCGAGGCATGAATAGAACAATGTTTTTTTGAGGGAATGAATAGAACAATGCTAACAATGAGATGACTAGCAAATTAGATCATTTTTATCGCCATATGGCACTGGGCTGCCGTGTTTCGTGCTCCTCCGTCGCAGTACTACTCCAGTGGAAAACTTGAGTATACCGCACGGTTCTTTGCTCCTCCTCGATCAGGTCGTCGGCGCATTTATACGAGCAGTCAAATCACAAGGCCCCGCCTTCCAGCAGTAATGAGCCGTCAAATCACAAAGGCCCTCGCCTCTCGTGAAACCGACCAAGCTAGACTGCCCCGCCCTCTAGCCTTTTAAAAATGTATACTTTTGTACAGCAGTAGTATCGATGGATTGCGCCATGGAGCAAAACTTGAAATTAAAAAAAGGTGGTACATATAGAGAGCGCTCGTCGCCAAATTATGCATATAGTACTATTAAAAAGGCTAGTCACAATAATGGTGTCCAGCACAACCCACCCCTCAAATAAAACTAAGAGGGTGCTTGGATACGTTTTAGTCCCATGACTAAAAGTAGTGGGACTAAAACATGCTAGCCTCACCCATGCTTGGATCCAAATACTAAAAAGGCTAAAATCAAGTTAATGAGCATTTATTATCCTCCAAACCCTCCAATCCAGAACTCGCCTGTGTTAAAGGAGAGGAGTTAAATGAGTAGAGAGAGGACTAATCCACATTTTAGTAGGGGTACCCCTGACTAAAAATTTTAGTCTCAAGACTAGTTTTAGCCCCTCTTTAGTCAGGGGTGCTTGGAACTTTAGCCTCTTAAAGAGACTATTTTTAGTCAGACTAAAATAAGTCCCTTGGATCCAAGCACCCTCTAAGCATCCTGGAATTCTTTGACAAAACTAAGCACCCTGAAATTCTTTGACAACTAAACTGCTGGCTATATGATGTTGGCCATATATATTGTACGTATATAATGTGAAGAAACGAGTGGTAGTACTATACCAACTAAAAGATGAAATGTAAGAAATACTAGTATGTACGTACTGAAGAGTTAAAGTAACGAGAAGAAACATAACATAGTTCTGCTGGGGGCTCAGCACAACACACCCCTCAAATTAAATTAAGCACACCTGAAATTAAACTTTGCAACTATTCCGGTAGACACTGCATTAGAACCACCATGAGCAACGACACTGCCACCTTACTCGGAGTCCTCGTCCACGTCCTCGACTTCGTCCTTGTCCCTCTTCCTCTTGGCCGATACTTCTTTGCTTGAACCGCACACTTGGCTGTTGCTCTTCATCCAACCCTTGTAGATATTGAAGCAAAGGTAGCCATCCATTGCAGCGTAGTGGATGTGGTCTATATCTAGTACATTCCGCTGCCATGCATGACGATGAAACGTGTATGGAGGTTTCTCCAGTTTACCGTACGAAGGATGAACCATGGCTCCTGCCAGGGTCAGCATTGAAGGCTGACGAGAGGACACCAGCCGATTCTTCTGGAGGTCGAAGGTGTTGCCTACAACGAGGCCTATCCGACGCAGGACTTCTTTGTCGTTACCAAAGTCTACAGTAACGAATTTGACTAGGTTGCTCTCGAGGAAGTCCTTAAAATCCTGGCACTCAACGTCGGCATGGCATATGTGGTAGACCAAGCATAAGTCATGCACGCAAACCTGGATCACGGCGGGCTTCTTCCTCTCTTCGTCCTTTAGATCCTTCTCTCGTCCCAGGACTGTGGTGTACTCAACATCTAGCCCAGCGACCCACTCATCATCTGAGTCTTCGAACATGCGTCTGAAGCGAGAAAGGCATCCTTTCACCGTCGCGGAAGAACGGGTGTAGATGACGTCGAACTCATCGCCGGTGATGGTTCTAACCTTGTACTCACCGCCGATCGTGGAGATTTGGGACGCCATGGATTTGGGAGGAGGGTTAGGATTAGTGGAACTGCCGTAATGTGAATGGACGGGACGACTAGGAGCGAACCGCCATAGTATTGAAGGACGTGCGGGGACGAGTAGGAGCGAACTGCCAGCGTGCGAACGGCAGGGTAGTGGCTTTCCATTCTCCCATGATACGGGCTTCCGAGAGCCCTTGGATCTGAGATCGAACGGTTGCATGGCGTGATTCTAGACCTATGGGTGAATATCCTATCCTGGAGGGTTATTCTGCAAATTTTCAGCAACTTAGCATGCGACCGTTTGATCTCAGATCCAAGGGCTGCCAGCAGCCCGTATCATGGTCGCGCCTACCACGACCGTCGCGTCGCTCGCGCGGTCGCGCCCTTGGAGATTTAACACGGTGCGTTAGGCTATCTGATGTTGGCATGTCATACATAGTCATCACTTAGTCACTCATACTACAACAAGGTTGGCTATAAGTGTAATTTTTTTACTCCTCTCTATCTCTTTCTTCGTACTCCCTCCGTCCCATAATATAAGAACGTTTTTGACACTAGTGTAGTGCCAAAAACGTTCTTATATTATGGGACACAGGGAGTACTAGTATTTATTGCATTTGCCAAGGAGTGACCTCTTCCAATGAAATGGTGTTGCTAAGTTTGCTTCATTTAATTAGCTATAGACTCAAAATTGTCTTTTCACCTAGGTACACGCGCTTAGCACCGTTTCTTCCTTGGGTCACCAAACTAGTCTCTCTCTTCTTGATTAACTTGCCACATCAGACTTTATGCCTATGTGGCAAGCTTAAGCACCTGTAGGAGCAAGTAAAAGTAAGTACAATAGTGCGCTTTACATGGCATTTTTGCATATGTGGAGGAAAGAGAGGCAAGGAAAAAGTGGAGAAGTGGGCTCTCATGCAAGAGCCAGCCTCTACTACATGGTGGAGCATTGGGAGAGGCACCTGTATGGAGGTGGTCAGGAATCGGGAGACTCACGCCGGTCGTAGCGCCGCAGTTAAAATGATAATGGCAAGTCAAATCACGGGGCCCCACCTGTCCAGCAGTAACTCGCTGTCAAATCACACAGCCCTACGTTTGTAGCAGCCTACTCCCTCGTCTTCTCGCGTCTCTGTCGAACCGACTAGGCGGAACTGCCCCACCTACCGTGCAGGAAAAGCCCCGCCCTCGACTTTTAAATAATATACAGTATACCAATTTTGTATCCATGGATTGCGCCCGCGCCATGGAGCAAAGCGTCTAGAAAACGGCGGTACACATGTACGGAGTATACAGCACGCCCGTCGCGTTCGCGTCGCACCCCAGACGGTCGGTCGGTCTGGCACGCTGCTCTCCGAATGGAACGCGCGTCATATTGCGTTTGCACACACATGTGGGACGGCAATTGAGAACCGACCATAGGCACACTCCCCGGCCCCGCAAGTCGGGTGACTTAATAGAAGAGGGAGACGATCTATAGTACTAGATAAGTGTTGTACTACGTTGGTGCCTGGACGATCCCTGCAAGACACGGAAGATCAGTTCGTCCATGCATGTGACCAGACTCCAGCAGACACGCCTGGATTGGCTATCGTCTACATATCGTGCAGGCTGTGTTGTACATGGCTGTAGTTGTGGTGAGAAATCTAAAAAAAGGTTTCTTGTCATCTCGCAAAATTAGGTGTCATGTGCTTCGGATCACTGCGAGGGTTAAACAGCGACAACTGAGTTGGGCTAGTCATTGGGGGCACATGCACGAACAGTGACTACTCGGCTGCCATCTAGGTCAAGCCGGCTATGTTAATTAGGACATCTATCGACGGACCCCTTTTCTACGAGTTTATCTTTAATTTGAGCTTTGTTCCTCGTCTAGTTTGTCCGTCGGGATTCATGTTGTCTCCTTTGGGCAGTGAGGTTATGATTTCTTGTCATGTGGCATTTTTTCGTGTTATATGTTATAATCTGGCGCTTCAGATCAAAATGACGACAACTGCGCCTCCGGGCCACGTGCATGAAGACTTCTCGACAGTCATTGACGAGGTCAAGCCGGCTCTGGTTGACAAAAGAAAACTAGTACTACTCCACTATATAGGCAGGAGCCTCCGCGCTTGCTTGCTAGTGTTGCTCTCTTCACACTGTCTCGGCCTCTCCAGATCTAAACACGACAGCGGTGGCCACACTCTCTCTCTCTGCTCACCACTGGTCACAGATCCAGCCGGATCCTCTCCGTCGGGGAAGGTGAGAAGGTGCAACGTTCACGCGGTCGTCCTCGGTGACGGCTCTTACCCACTGCTGGGCACGTCCCGATCAGCCTGCCTTGCCGTTCTCTCCCAAGCACCGTTGGCGAGGGAGGGCCTCCGACCCCTTCTTACTCGCTGCCGTAGTGTGGGCAGATCCGGCCTCCCGCCGCCCACCTAGCGACATCCCGGCGACCATCAGGTATAACTTCCTT
This sequence comes from Triticum aestivum, assembly GCF_018294505.1. Classification (NCBI taxonomy): domain Eukaryota; kingdom Viridiplantae; phylum Streptophyta; class Magnoliopsida; order Poales; family Poaceae; genus Triticum; species Triticum aestivum. Next base: position 263,299,916 of record NC_057796.1, on the reverse strand, counting down.
CGAAATCGTCCTTGCTCTACTTCCCGAGCTCCTGACGTCACTGCATTTGTATCTTTTACTATTTCTCAGGCCCCCTCGTAGATAGGATCGATCGGCTGTTCGAAAACCACCTAATTTTTTTATGTTTAAGAGGTAAAACTAGTTCATGCACTCGAATCTAGTACTACTTGGTTCAAACAAGGAAGAAAGGGGGTGGGGGTGGGGGAGGATTTGTTACCTGAATCTAGGACTTGGTCGAAAGAGGAAATAATGGGGGCGAAAAGTAGCAGAGACTGGCTATCCAACTGGTCTCTAGGTCTAATAGGGAAATAAAGGGAAACGCAGTACAAACTCAATATAAACCCGATCTATTGGTTGAAAAAGGAAAGAAAGTGGGGACTGGGGGACAAGTCAACAGAGTAAGTCCAGCACTAGATTTGCTAGCCTCACACAGTATAAGGTGGCTATACCGAACAAAAATGGGACCAACCCAGATATCCTGTTCTGATGTTTGTTGCCCCGAGCCACTCTTATGTAATGCCACTGGTAAAATGTAGCAGTCGCACTGTTAAAAGTAAGGACACGTTAAACCAATGTTGTTTTCAATGTAATGCCTCCAGTAATATGAATCAATGGCACTTCTTTACATGTCCTGCTAAAATTTCCCATTAAGATAAGTTGGTTCTTTTCGTTAGAAATGCAACTGTCCTGGTCCGCCTACTCTCCCGTGCCCAAAGTAATGTCGTATTTAACGGTTGTCATAGTTAATCCTAATGCCCACACTAATATCTAGCAATGCCAGTGCTTTAGAAATTGCTACTGTCCTTGTAGGATTGCCATTCAGATAAGGAACATGCTTCTTTTCATTTGATGCATGTTTCATCACTTGTTAGTCACCCTCCTTTCCACCTTTTTTGTGCAAACAGAGATATACATTTCACGCTCGATCTTAGTTGAACTGCACAAATGATATCCAAATTATAGTTGAGCATTCCAGGAGCTTCACAACCAACCTTGATGTTGCTCAATTTTATTGCAACTAATGAAGAAGAAGCTCTGTGGGTTTCGTTTTCTGATGGAAATGGAACCGGGGCTGGAGCCCTTTTCTTAAAAAAATTTGAAGAAGAAGCTGCTAGCTCACGGGACATTGCTTCATTTTAGGTGAACTGCACCAAAAGGTCCCATGAATTGAATCATCCATGTTGGTGACTGAAAGAGCCAGCTTCAGCATCCCAGTCTAAGCACCCCCGGCCTCCATCCTTGCGACGCACGGTACACCTCGTTTGCCACCTGCTCGACCCTAGTGTCACTGATAAAATGAAGTAATAATACAGTTAAAATAGAGCGAGTGTCATCTCTATCATTTCATTTCCAATGTAGATAAAGAAAGTGCTTCTCTTTGTTAATGTATGTTTCATCAACTAGTCCCATTGTTAATGTTTAAGCGTTTCTGCAAACTGGGGTGCTTAATTTTAGTTGATATGTACAAAAATAGAGATTTGAATGTCTCAAGGCACCTCCTTGTACTACCGCTGTACACTGATGTTCATCACTGGCAGAAGGTGTATCTAGGAGAACTGGGACGATGTCCAGTATGAGGCGTACCGTATGAGGCATCGCAGGGCCCATCTTGCCCTTGCAGCATGGCATACTATGATACTATCGCAATATTTTCTTCTATTTATTTTGTGTGTTTCATCAACTAGTGCCACTATAATGTAATCACGCTTTTTCATTATCTGTGCAAACAGGGTTATTCAGCTGCATTTTGGTGGAACTTCACAAATGTACGTATGGAACCGGCATATATGCAGAGCGCGAGGTGTGCCAAGTAAAAATTACCGACACCAACCATGCTGCATGCACGCATTGGCATCCACCACCACCAGTGGGATGTGTGGCGCAGACGGCGACCCTGTGAAGCTAGCTAGGATGTTGGAGATACAGTCTTGGTTTGACAACAAGGACCAACTAGCGGCGATGACGACATCCATGGCCAAATATCTGCAACAGAGTGAAAAGGCGGCGATACTCCCGGAGGGAGTCGCGCCGGAGTACATAGAGCTGCTCCTCTGGGCCATGGAGCAAATAGATTCACCGAATCCGATCGTGAGGGAGCGGTGGTCGGAGTATCGATCCCAGATGGAGCATCCACCAGAGATTGAAGGATCGAGCATCTATAGGGTGCCGTTTGTGAGGGTGTCCTGCCAGAGCGAGACGGTGGAGTCTTCGTCGACCGAACCCAACTGCAAGAGGAGAAAAGCAGTTGGCCCGACGACGCTTCCCCGCCATCGTCTCGCTCGCCGTTCACATCGTCTCACGGGGCGGCTGTCTGCCGCCGAGGAATAGGAGGGGGCTGCCCCCCAGCCCAATAGTCGGGCAGGTTGTGAATTGTCAGGAGGAGCTTAGGGTTGTCAGTATTTGCAGGTTGTGAATTGTGTTTTGTGTTGTGTATTTTGAGAGTACTTTCAGATATGAATGTCTTTTGAATTTCAGATTTGCAGTATTGAGCATATGAAGTATTTTATGAATTCTAGAGATCTATTTTTAGCACTTAAAAAATGTAGTTTCATAGGAGTATAAAAGTGCAGACAATGTGATTCTCAGAGAAGAAACTGCAAGTTTTCAGTTTCAGATAAGAAACTGCAAGTTCAGTTTCAGATAAGAAACTGCAACTTTCAGAGGCAGAGCATTTATATTAACACGGCCTTTTCAAACAGGGTTAACATCATGTTGGAAGTTTTATTCATGGTCGAAAATGGAACTACCAGCCAGTTAACATCATGCTGATCAACATTCATGCATAGCACATCTTCATATGATGCACAGTCAAAATGCCCACACAATGTCGAGTGTGCGAAACACAGAGAAAACGAGGGACGAAGTTTTGGCAAGTGTTGGACGTGGTTTTGGGCTGCCCCGTCTAGGCCTGCTCCCTCCTCCCCGCGGCCGGCTCTGCTGCCGCGCAGGCCTCACCGCCCCACCGTACTCCCATCGCTGGCCTAGCCATCCCTCTACTCACCCACACCTGCTGTTATTCTCCGGCGACGGCAGACGAACCAGTAAACCCTCGTACAGTCGTACTCCCCTCCGCGTGGGAAACAACTGCCGAGTCTTCCCTGCCTCCGTGTCGTTCCCTTCCTAGGCCTCGCCGTCGTCCACCGCCCTGGTGCTCTCGGCGCGGCCTGGTCAACGTGGTCAACGACCGACACGCATCTGAAGTGGACTGTACGTGGAGAGGCCGACAGCTGGGTCCACGGCCGCACGCAAGGAAATGCCTCCTTATTACGCGCAAAATAATGATTCCTCCACCTGACATCAGGGACCCACCGAAAGGGCCTCTGTATTTCACGAAAAAAACGTTACCGCCGCTGACAGCTCGGACCCACCAGCTATATCTTCGCACGCAAGGAAGTGCCTCCTTATTACGCACAAAAGAATGAATACTCCCCCTGCTAGCTGGGACCCACCATGGTGGGAGGCTTACTTGTGGGCCTACTAAGTTGACTGGGACGGGGGACTTTGTCAACTTTAGTCAATATGAACGATTCTAGCTCCAGTGACCGTACGATGTCCATCCAACGGCCGTAGTGCTTCTTCAACCTCTGGTCTTCTTGCTCCAGCCGCCCAAAGCAGCGCCGGTCGTGCCGCATGCTCTTGCCTCCCGTGGCCGGCTGTGCTGCCGCGGAGGCCTCACCGCCCCCTACTATTCCCACCGCTGGCCAGGCCCTGCGGCGACGGCAGCCTCACACCGCAGCCGAACCAGTGAACCCTCGTACTCCTCTCCGCGCGGGCTTCCACTGCCGCGTCTTCCCCGGCTCCGCGTCGTCCCCTTCCTAGGCCTCGCCGTCGTCCACCGCCGTGGTGCTCTCCGCGCGGCGTGGTCAACGTGGTCAAGGAACGACTTCCATCGGAAGAGTACTGTACGTGGAGAGGCTGACAGCTGGGTCCACGGCCACAGCCCAGTTTTTTTGTGATTTGCCAAGTAAGTCGCTTTGTCAGGCCTGTTGGGCTGCAAATCTTTCAAGACGAGGAGAGCTTTCATTCGGCTGGGCCGAGAAAATGGCCCATCAGTAATGAGAAATGGGCTGTACATTTTTAAAACACATCAAACCGGCAATTAGTTTCAAATATCTTTTTTTTCATTTCGAGATTTTAAATTACATTAATTTTTATGCGCGGAGAATTTTTTGGATTTTATATTGATATACATTTATTTTTAAAATCAGTTTGAATGTGAGTCGAAATTTCGGGATTAAAAACAGTTCGGACCGCACCGAAATATGCAAAATTTCGTATAATTTTTTAACCGTGGCCACAATATGGGCTGTAATGCTAACAAAAAGAATATGGGCTCCAAAAAAACCTTAATAATTAGCAAATGGGCTGTAAATTATTAGAAATAATGGCAGATGGGTTGTATGCTGTTTTCCACAGATTTGAGGCTTTCCTAAAAAAAGGTTGACGCACAAGCAGTGACTGTTGGATGGCCATCCAACGGCCGTCGTGCTTCTTCAATCTCTGCTCTTCCTGCTCCAGCCGCTCAAACAAGCGCCGGCGGGACTGCCTGCTCCCTCCTCCCCGCGGCCGGCTCTACTGCCGCGCAGGCCTCACCGCCCCACCGTACTCCCATCGCTGGCCTAGCCATCCCTCTACTCACCCACACCTGCTGTTATTCTCCGGCGACGGCAGACGAACCAGTAAACCCTCGTACAGTCGTACTCCCCTCCGCGTGGGAAACAACTGCCGAGTCTTCCCTGCCTCCGTGTCGTTCCCTTCCTAGGCCTCGCCGTCGTCCACCGCCCTGGTGCTCTCGGCGCGGCCTGGTCAACGTGGTCAACGACCGACATGCATCTGAAGTGGACTGTACGTGGAAGAGGCCGACAGCTAGGTCCACGGCCGCACGCAAGGAAATGCCTCCTTATTACGCGCAAAATAATGATTCCTCCACCTGACATCAGGGACCCACCGAAAGGGCCTCTGTATTTCGCGAAAAAAACGTTACCGCCGCTGACAGCTCGGACCCACCAGCTATATCTTCGCACGCAAGGAAGTGCCTCCTTATTACGCACAAAAAAATGAATACTCCCCCTGCTAGCTGGGACCCACCATGGTGGGAGGCTGACTTGTGGGCCTACTAAGTTGACTGGGACGGGGGCCTTTCTCAACTTTAGTCAATATGAACAATTCTAGCTCCAGTGACCGTACGATGTCCATCCAACGGCCGTAGTGCTTCTTCAACCTCTGGTCTTCTTGCTCTAGCCGCCCAAAGCAGCGCCGGTCGTGCCGCATGCTCCTGCCTCCCGTGGCCGGCTGTGCTGCAGCGGAGGCCTCACCGCCCCCTACTATTCCCACCGCTGGCCAGGCCCTGCGGCGACGGCAGCCTCACACCGTAGCCGAACCAGTGAACCCTCGTACTCCTCTTCGCGCGGGCTTCCACTGCCGCGTCTTCCCCGGCTCCGCGTCGTCCCCTTCCTAGGCCTCGCCGTCGTCCACCGCCGTGGTGCTCTCCGCGCGGCGTGGTCAACGTGGTCAAGGAACGACTTCCATCGGAAGAGTACTGTACGTGGAGAGGCTGACAGCTGGGTCCACGGCCACAGCCAAGTTTTTTTGTGATTTGCCAAGTAAGTCGCTTTGTCAGGCCTGTTGGGCTGCAAATCTTTCAAGACGAGGAGAGCTTTCATTCGGCTGGCCGAGAAAATGGCCCATCAGTAATGAGAAATGGGCTGTACATTTTTAAAACACATTAAACCGGCAATTAGTTTCAAATATCTTTTTTTTCATTTCGAGATTTTAAATTACATTAATTTTTATGCGTGGAGAATTTGTTGGATTTTATATTGATATACATTTATTTTTAAAATCAGTTTGAATGTGAGTCGAAATTTCGGGATTAAAAACAGTTCGGACCGCACCGAAATATGCAAAATTTCGTATAATTTTTAACCGTGGCCACAATATGGGCTGTAATGCTAACAAAAAGAATATGGGCTCCAAAAAAACCTTAATAATTAGCAAATGGGCTGTAAATTATTAGAAATAATGGCAGATGGGCTGTATGCTGTTTTCCACAGATTTGAGGCTTTCCTAAAAAAAGGTTGACGCACAAGCAGTGACTGTTGGATGGCCATCCAACGGCCGTCGTGCTTCTTCAATCTCTGCTCTTCCTGCTCCAGCCGCTCAAACAAGCGCCGGCGGGACTGCCTGCTCCCTCCTCCCCGCGGCCGGCTCTGCTGCCGCGCAGGCCTCACCGCCCCACCGTACTCCCATCGCTGGCCTAGCCATCCCTCTACTCACCCACACCTACTGTTATTCTCCGGCGACGGCAGACGAACCAGTAAACCCTCGTACAGTCGTACTCCCCTCCGCGTGGGAAACAACTGCCGAGTCTTCCCTGCCTCCGTGTCGTTCCCTTCCTAGGCCTCGCCGTCGTCCACTGCCCTGGTGCTCTCGGCGCGGCCTGGTCAACGTGGTCAACGACCGACATGCATCTGAAGTGGACTGTACGTGGAGAGGCCGACAGCTGGGTCCACGGCCGCACGCAAGGAAATGCCTCCTTATTACGCGCAAAATAATGATTCCTCCACCTGACATCAGGGACCCACCGAAAGGGCCTCTGTATTTCGTGAAAAAAAATGTTACCGCCGCTGACAGCTCGGACCCACCAGCTATATCTTCGCACGCAAAGAAGTGCCTCCTTATTACGCACAAAAAAAATGAATACTCCCCCTGCTAGCTGGGACCCACCATGGTGGGAGGCTAACTTGTGGGCCTACTAAGTTGACTAGGACGGGGGCCTTTGTCAACTTTAGTCAATATGAACGATTCTAGCTCCAGTGACCGTACGATGTCCATCCAACGGCCGTAGTGCTTCTTCAACTTCTGGTCTTCTTGCTCCAGCCGCCCAAAGCAGCGCCGGTCGTGCCGCATGCTCCTGCCTCCCGTGGCCGGCTGTGCTGCCGCGGAGGCCTCACCGCCCCCTACTATTCCCATTGCTGGCCAGGCCCTGCGGCGACGGCAGCCTCACACCGCAGCTGAACCAGTGAACCCTCGTACGCCTCTCCGCGCGGGCTTCCACTGCCGCGTCTTCCCCGGCTCCCCGTCGTCCCCTTCCTAGGCCTCGCCGTCGTCCACCGCCCTGGTGCTCTCGGCGCGGCGTGGTCAACGTGGTCAACGAACGACTTCCATCGGACGTGAACTGTACGTGGAGAGGCTGACAGCTGGGTCCACGGCCGCAGCAAGGAAGTGCCTCCTTATTACGCGGAAAATAATGATTCCTCCACCTGACAGCTGGGACCCACCAGCTACATCTTCGCACGCAAGGAAGTGCGTCCGGGCAAAAAAAACGATTCACCCCCCTGACTGCTGGGACCCACCAGCTACATCTTCGCAGGCAAGGAAGTGCCTGACAGTCGGGACCCACCTGGTCGAAGCGTACGTAGCGTTGTCATTCTGGTCGCGAACGTGTACGTACATATATACTGGTAGATGTAGAGGCGTGCACGTGTCGTAGTAGAGGCGCGTACGTGTTGTAGTAGAGGCGTGCACGTAGCATGTACACATACGTACAGCGACCAGGGTGCAAGAAAGAAAATACGGCCACGTATGTGTACATACGGGCGGGGTCTCGAACGCCTACTTGCGCATACATACGGCCAGGGCTCGTGTACATGGTTGGGTCGGAACGGAGAAACAGCATCGTCGTCGTGTTCATGGGGAGGCAACGGAATGCGTCGTGTTCATCGGGAGGCAACGGAATGCGTCGTGTTCATCGGGAGGCAACGGAACGCGTGGGAGCCAACCGGCTGGGTCGGAACGGAATGCGTGGTCGTGTTCATCGGGAGGGCTTGGACGGAACAGGCGATGGAAACGAGGCCTGGCATACCGCACAACGGAGGAAACAGACCTCCTACATTCGGAACGGGGTCCTGTTGATTGGGAGGGGTGTGGCGTACCGCAAAACGGAGGAAACGGACCTCCTACGGTCGAAACGGGGGTCCTGTTGATCGGGAGGGGTGTGGCGTACCGCAAAACGGACGAAACGGACCTCCTACGGTCGAAACGGGGGTCCTGTTGATCGGGAGGGGTGTGGCGTACCGCAAAACGGACGAAACGAACCTCCTACGGTCGAAACGGGGGTCCTGTTCATCGGGAGGGGCGTGGCGTACCGCAAAACGGGACTCCACGGGATACTGTTCATCTCCACCGTCGACCTCCTCCAGCCTCCACGGGCTCCTGTTCATCCAGCCTCCACCGCGCGCTACTCCACCGGCTACTGTTCAACCACCCCTCCACGGGCACCCCTCCACCGTCTACTGTTCATCCAGCCCTCCACACCACGGGGTCCTGTTCAACCACCCCTCCACGGGCACCCCTCCACCGTCTACTGTTCATCCAGCCCTCCACCACACCACGGGGTCCTGTTCATCCAGAGGCAACGCCACCACTCATTGTTCATCCAAACCCCCACACAACGCTCACTGTTCATCCTAGAGGCAGCATTGATAGGCTTCAGTTAGCAGCAGTAGCGAAGGAATCGCTCGATCAGGTTCCGTTAACAGCCATCGATCGATCACTCGGGTTCAGTAACGCGTAGCCTGCAGTGCAATCGCTCGGGTTCAGTTAGAGCCCAACGCCTCGCTCGGGTTCAGTTAGAGCCAACGCCTCGCACACACGCGCGTACGTGTACGAGAGAAACGCGCATCGCTCGGCCCCCGACCTCCCACCGTAATCGGGAACTCCCCGAAATTTTCCTCGCCCTCGCTTCTACCATGGTTTTTTCCATCATGGGCGGCCCAAAGAATGTCATGCAGCTACGTCTCCGGCCCGCCCAGGACGAAAAGCCCATTTTCTGTCATGATTTTTTTTCATAGAAGTAGGAGCCCACCACATCTATGATGATACCGGGTTTTGTCCCAATTATCGTCATAGAAGTGTCATATGTATGACAGAAATTTTTTTCGTTCGGCCCAAAATGTCACGGATGTGTCTTTTTTTTGTAGTGGAATAATGCAAAGTATTGAATTGCAGGAAAACGAATGCTCTTTATTCTACCTTGTGTCACTCCCCTCCTTTCACCGTAACAAAGGCTAGTCAAGAATGTTTCGAACTCAACATTTGGTGGTTCGTCAAGCGAACCCCAAAATGGAAGCTGGCAGTGATAAGCAAAATTCTCTAGTGAGATGGTAAATGGTCTATAATAAAGCATAAACGACACCCTAGACTCACGTGGAAAATATTTAAATCCTTTGACAAAAGATTCAGTGAGAAGTTGGCGTTGTTCACACTTATCTGAAAGGTAGGGACCGAGACCAGCATTGTGAACATATTGCACAAATTCCTCCTTAATGCCCACACGCACCATATACTCATCGCAAGGCCATAAGCATGTTTTGGTGGCGGCATCTCACATGGAACTTTCACCTGGTTCAACATAAGAACGACGAGCAAAACTGTCACTAGAAGATGCCCCCGAGGATCGTCTCCTCGAAGAACTCCTTCCAAATAGGTTCATCATGTCCGCGTACAATTTTCTGAAAATAAATATTTTGGGGTGACAAAAATTTGTCAACAAAACTTCACAAAATTGATACCAACTACTCATAGGGATGCATAGAGGCCATAGCAAGCATTCTAACTACTTAGAACTCTAAGAATTCAACATGCAAGCACATCTACAGCAGCACCAAGAGTAGCTAATTATTCAAAACATAAACCACTAAAGCAAAAACTAATTGGACAAACGGTGGAGTCACATACCAAGCAACAATCCCCGAAACAGTTTCGGAAATGAAGCTTCGAGCAAAGAGATCAAAATCCGCGGGTTTGACCTCAAGAACATAGGAGAGAGAGCAATGGAGATTTTTTTTCTAGAGGTAAGTGATGATGTGGGATGAAGAGGTAAATGACGGGGCCCATGTGGGGACCACAACCCACTAGGGCGCGCCTGGGGGTCCTGGCGCGCCTGGGGGTCCTGGCGCGCCCAAGTGGGTTGTGCCCACCTGGTGCACCTCCCTCTCGTATTATTTGCACCAGAAATTCAGAAATATTCAGGAAAAAATCATATAAAATTTTCAGGGCATTCTGAGAACTTTTATTTTTGGGTCATTTTTATTGCACGGGAAATCCAGAAAATAGACAAAACATGGCATTTTATTTTATTTAACTAGTAAAAACAAAAATGAAAGGTAAGGACAAAAGGTAGTGCTTACTAAATTCATCAACTTCGTACCATTCAAAAATGATCCATTAATAAGGTTGATCAGGTCTTATTAACAACCACTTCCGATTAGCATGAAACCGAAGAACTTTTGTAAATCACTAAGTTACCTCAATGGGATATGCATTTCCCCAACAATAAGCATTTCATATTTCCTTTTGACAGTAGGTAGAGGTATTTGAAAACTTCCAAAAGTGATTGTCGGAAATTTTTCAATAACATTAATATCATTCACTTGGAATTGTTTCTTTGGAAAGTGCACCGTATGCTCATTACCATTAATATGAAAAGCGACCTTGCTTTTATTACAATCAATAACAGCCCCTGCAGTATTCAAGAAGGGTCTACCAAGGATAATCGACATGTTGTCGTCCTCGAGCATCTCAAGTATAACAAAGTCAGTCAAAATAGTAACATTGGCAACAACAACAGGCACATCCTCACAGATACCGATAGGTATGGCAGTTGATTTGTCAGCCATTTGCAAAGATTTTTCAGTAGGTGTGAGTTTATTCAAGTCAAGTCTTTTGTATAAAGAGAAAGGCATAACACTAACACCAGCTCCTAAATCACACAAAGCAGTTTGCACATAATTCTTTTTGATAGAGCAAGGTATAAGTTGGTATTCCCGGATCTCCAAGTGTTTTTAGGTACTCCATCTTTAAAAGTGTAATTAGCAAGCATAGTGGAGATTTCAGCTTCCGGTATTTTTCTCTTATTTGTGATGATGTCTTTCATATACTTTGCATAAGGAGGCATTTTCAAGATATCAGTCAAGCGAGTACGCAAAAAGACTGGCCTCAGCATCTCAACAAATCGTTCAAATTCTTCATCATCTTCCTTTTTAGTTGAATTGGGCGGAAAAGGCATAGGTTTTTGAACCCACGGTTCTCTTTTTCTTTACTGTGTTTTCTAGCAACAAAATATCTTTTATAATATCTTTTATTTTTAGGTTGTGGGTTATCAAGATCAACCAGTGGTTTTATCTCAACATCATTATCTGGTTCTTTTTCATTTGTTTGAGAGTCTTCGTGAACCTCATCATTATCTTTTTCATCTGTAGGTGAGTGTTCATTACCAGATTGAGTTTCAACATCAGAGATAGAAGTTTTACCTCCTCTAGTTGCAACTCTAACAGCAAAGTCATGCGTATTATGATTCATTTCATCAAGCAATTCTCTTTGAGATTTAGCAACTTGTTCTAATTGAGTTTGAACCAGAGAAGCATGCTTTCCAACACCTCTAACATCATTTGAGATTCTAAATAACAAGTCACTCAAGCGAGCAATCATATCAGAATTATATTTCAACTATTTCATAACATTTGCATTGAAGTGATCTTGTTTTCTAATGTAGTTTTCAAACTCACAAAGGCAGCGGTGGTGTATTGTGAGGATTATCATTATCATTGAACTTCATAAGAGAATTTACCTCTACCACCTTAGGCAGCGGTGGTGTATTAAGCCCATGTATTTCTTCAATAGGAGGTGAATTTTTAACATCCTCAGCTTTAATACCTTTTTTTCTTCATAGATTTCTTTGCCTCTTGCATATCTTCAGGACTGAGATATAATATACCCCTCTTCTTCGGAGTGGGTTTAGGAGGTGGTTCGGGAAGAGTCCAATCATCATAGTTTTTCAATATATTATTCAATAATTCTTCAGCTTGTCCAACAGTTCCTTCCCTGAAAACACAACCAGCACAACTATCTAGGAAGTCCCTAGAAGCATCGGTTAGTCCATTATAGAAGATATCAGGTATTTCATTTTTCTTAAGAGGATGATCAGACAAAGCATTAAGTAATTGGCAAAGCCCCCCCCCCCAAGCTTGTGGGAGACTCTCTACTTTAGTTTGCACAAAGTTAAATATTTCTTGTAAGGCAGCTTGTTTCTTATGAGCGGGAAAATATTTTTCAGAGAAGTAATAAATCATATCCTGGGGAATACGCACACAACCAGGAGCAAGAGTATTGTACCAAGCTTTAGCGTCACCCTTTAATGAGAAAGGAAATAATTTGAGAATAAAGTAGTAGCGAGTTTTCTCATCATGAGTAAAAAGGGTGGCTATATCATTCAACTTAGTGAGATGTGCCACAACAGTTTCAGTTTCATAACCATGGAAAGGATCAGATTTAACCAAAGTAATTAACTCTGGGTCGACAGAGAATTCATAATCCTTATCATCAATAAAGATAGGTGAAGTAGCAAACTTAGGATCACATTTCATTCTAGCATTCAGAGATTTTTCCTTATACCTGTGTAGTAATTTCTCTAGATCATCTCTATCATTACAAGCAAGAATATCTCTAGTTGTTTCTTCACTCATAATATAACCTTCCGGTACCTTAGGAAATTCATACCTAGCAGGGCTAGTTCTAGCAGGTGTTTCAGGAGATTCAGTTTCAAGCTCATCATCAGATTCAACAAAATCATGTTGTATTACTCTAGCAATTTGTTCATCAAGAAATTCACCAAGTGGCACATCATCATTATCAAGCAAGGCACTAGCACCATCATAAGCATCATTCATAGTATAAGTAGCATCATCAATAACTTGCGACATATCAAAATTAATAGCATGTGGTGGTCTTACAAGTTTACTCATAATAGAAGGTGAATCTAAAGCAGAACTGGATGGCAGTTTCTTACCTCCCCTCGTACTTGAGGGAAATATCTTAGTCTTAGGATCCTTTAGATTCTTCATAGTGATAAATTGATAATAATTCCAAATGACTCAACAAATGTAGCTATGCTCCCCGGAAACGGCGCCAGAAAAAGGTCTTGATAACCCACAAGTATAGGGGATCGCAACAGTTTTTGAGGGTAGAGTATTCAACCCAAATTTATAGATTCATCACAAGGGGAACCAAAAAATATTTGAAGGTATTAGCAACTGAGTTGTCAATTCAACCACACCTCGAGATTAATTATCTGCAGCAAAGTGATCAGTAGCAAAGTAGTTTGATAGTTTGATAGTAGTGACAGCAGCAATAGTAACAGTAACAGTGATAGCAGTAATTTTGTAGCAAGTGTAACAGTGATGATAGCAGTAATAACTTAGCTGAAACAATATGGAACAATTCGTAGGCATTGGATCGGTGACTTGTTGGATGATATTCATCATGTGACAGTTATAACCTAGGGTGATTTGGCACTAGCTCCAGTTCATCGATATAATGTAGGCATGTATTCCGTAAATAGTCATACGTGCTTTATTAAAAGAACTTGCATGACATCTTTTGTCCTACCCTCCCGTGGCAGCGGGGTCCATATTGGAAACTAAGGGATATCAAGGCCTCCTTTTAATAGAGAACCGGAACAAAGCATTAACACATAGTGAATACATGAACTCCTCAAACTACGGTCATCACCGGGAGTGGGCCCGGTTGTTGTCACTCCAGGGTTGCCGGATCATAACACGTAGTAGGTGACTATAACTTGCAAGATCGGATCTAAAACATGGATATAATGATGATAACATAAACGGTTCAGATCTGAGTTCATGGCAGTCGGGCCCAAAGTGACAAGCATTAAGCATAGCAAAGTCATAGCAACATCAATCTAAGAACATAGTGGATACTAGGGATCAATCCCTAACAAAACTAACTTGATTACATGATGAATCTCATCCAACTCCTCACCGACCAGCGAGCCTACGAGGGAATTACTCACTCCCGGTGGGGAGCATCATGGAATTGGCGATGGAGAAGGGTTGGTGATGACGAAGAACGAAGATCCCCCTCTCCAGAGCCCCAAACAGACTCCAGATCTGCCCTCCCGAGGAAGAGCAAGGCTTGGCGGCGGTTTCGTCTCGTGGATCGTGATAATTCTTTCTCTCTGATTATTTTCTGGAATAATAGGATTTTATAGCGTCGGTTTCAGGGTCTGTGGGGCCACCAATTGGGGACAACCCACCTGGGTGGCCAGGAGAGGGGGGCGCGCCCTGGTGGGTTGTGCCCACCCAGGTGCCCCTCTCTGGTAGGTCTTGGCTCCAGAAATTTTCTTTTATTGTATAAAAATTCCTCGCAAAGTTTAGTACCATTCCGGGAACTTTTATTTCTGCACAAAAACAACACCATGGTAGTTCTGCTGAAAACAACGTCAGTCCGGGGTTAGTTTCACTCAAATCATGCAAATTAGAGTCCAAAACAAGAGGAAAAGCGTTAGGAAAAGTAGATACGTTGGAGACGTATCATGGAGCAACCATATTTTATATTGCCTCATTTGAGCTGAAAATTTACCAGGACATTCTCCTATCCATATCAACTCTCTCCACCAAGTTTTGGCTCAATTCATTAATCCATTTGCCCTGTGCGATTTTCCCAAAATTTCTGTCCAGAGAGATGCTATATGAAGCAAGTGCTAGTTTGGCTAATCCAAATGGCATGAAACTTTTTGAGCATCTTCGTACCTTCAAATCATTGGGCCATGCCCATTTTCAGCTCAATCCAATCAACTATGTGAGTGCTACTTCATCATCTCTTATTCTGGCCATTATGGTGGTTTCTACAGCAAGTACCATCTAAACTCCTCCTCCTAAGCTTATTTTTTATAATCGGCATCATCTTAGTGATTGATCATGCTGTGCAAAAGATCTGAGTCCAACTCCGCAAACGTGAACCACAACATGTATAAAACCCCTTGTTGTTGCTCTCATTTGGATCCTCCTGCCAATCTCTTCTTCGCCCCTGGACCGAATTCTTTCTTCAAATATACTAAGGGTAGCATGGTCTATCCACTGGACATGGTCAGCCTACCAGAACACACCACTTGCTCCAGTTCACGCGGTGACCACGGGTTGTGCCAGCCAAAACTCGTGCTATGGCACGTTATCGTCCCTATTCTCGTCTGCTCCCTCGTCGTCTCGACCTCCAATCATGTCCAGGAGCTCCCCCGTGATCGTCTGCGTCATCCCGTGCCTGGGCCCCCTCCTGACTCGCCAGTAATGCGTCGCTAGCGCCATGCCTGTGCCACTACGAGCTGCTGTCCTCCATTAGAGCTCGGCTTGAGCTCTCCCGTGAGCTCTAGAGCCCTCCCCGCGGCTATATAAGAGTCCCGCGAGGTACTTTGCACCTCACTCATCCCTCCCTCACCTCTCTTGCCCACCGGAGTGCCCCATCTTCGCCGTTCTTCGCCGTTCGTTCACATCCATCGTCGGAGGCCGAGCCATCCCGGCCACCCCGAGCCTCCTCTCCTCCTCCCGAGACCTCCAGCATGCTCTCCTCCTTCCTGCGAGCTGCCCCACCCCTCTCCCCCCGCCGGAGATGCCCTGCACCACCGAGTACCACCACCACCTCCGCCGCCTCTGTCCTCCGCTGGCGCCGCCCCTCCCCTCCACCCCACTCCTCCCTGGCGCCGCCTTCTCCCCTGAACGGATGCGCCTCGGCCTCCCGCACCCGCCGGTGGTCGCCGCTCGACCGGAGACGGCCTTAGCTGGCCAGCCCCCTCGCCCCTCCTCTCCTCTGTTCTCCTCCTCTGCTCACGGGAGAATAGGGTGAGCGGGAGGAACGAGACGACGCCAGGCTGGCCCCCTCCCCCTGCCCCTGGGCTCGGCCCATCAGTGGCCCAGGCGCCCCCGCTGACGTGGTAAGTGGAAACGCCTTTTGGGTGAGTGCGTGTTTAGTTCTTTGAACGCGCATTCTCGTTCTTCTTCGGTTGAAACTACGCTTTCCAGTTCCGAAAGTGTACTTCTTTAAAAGGTGTGTTCTGTTTTTCCTCTCAAGGACTTGTTGGTGATGAAAATATTCACAGATAGGTCCCTGAACTTCCACCCTTCGTATCTCCGCGACCGTAACTCCGATTGAGGTGAAACCAATGCTCACTTCTTCGTCTCGTTGAGATATTTCTGTTGGTAAAATTTTCACTAGGTGGTCCCACAATGAAAATGACCATTTTGCCCTTGCTTCTAATCAGCCCCCTCCGAGAGAAAACCGTCCGGCGTTTTGTTCCTAGGCTTCACCGCACTTCTTCCCAGAGTCTCCGTCACCCCAAGCAAGCCACAACAGCCACTTGCATGATAGCCATGCAGTAGCCATGGTTTCCACTTGAATATTTAATAAAAGTTTGCCCGTTATCTGCCTGCTTGTTTGCTACTGCTGTCATTGTTTCGGTTATGCTCGTGGTTTCATGTTCACCTTCATGCTATGTTCCGATGTTTCTTGTTATCTTGTACTACTTGCTAGTATCATGTTCACATGTCATGCTTGGTAGTAATAGTACATGCTGGTAGTAGTGATGTTCAGTCTGATGCATGTTTACCGTCTGATATCCAGTACCGTTGTTATGCATGCATCTAGCTGGTTACATGTTTACTTGGTATTATTCTTGCTACGTTCTTGCATGGTATTTATTTATGATGCTAGTAGTCATGCTATGCTCATGGGTAATGTTATGCTTATGCTCGTTGATGACCCACAAGTATAGGGGATCTATCATAGTCCTTTCGATAAGTAAGAGTGTTGAACCCAACGAGGAGCAGAAGGAAATGACAAGCGGTTTTCAGCAAGGTATTCTCTGCAAGCACAGAAATTATCAGTAACAGATAGTTTTGTGATAAAATAAACCGGGTAACAAGTAATAAAAGTAAACAAGGTGCAGCAAGGTGGCTCAATCCTTTTTGTAGCAAAGGACAAGCCTAGACGAACTCTTATATAAAGCACAGCGCTCCCGAGGACACATGGGAATTGTTGTCAAGCTAGTTTTCATCATGCTCATATAATTCACGTTCATTACTTTGATAATTTGATATGTGGGTGGACCGGTGCTTGGGTGCTGACCTTCCTTGGACAACACTCCTACTTATGCTTATCCCATCTTGCATGAAACATGTCGATCCAAATCAGCCCCTTATGAAGCAACGCATAAACTAGGGTTTAAGCTTCTGTCACTCTAGCAACCCATCATCTACTTATTACTTCCCAATGCCTTCCCCTAGGCCCAAATAATGGTCAAGTGTCATGTAGTCAACGTTCACATAACACCACTAGAGGAGAGACAACACACATCTCATCAAAATATCAAACAAATACCAAATTCACATGATTACTTATAACAAGACTTCTCCCATGTCCTCAGGAACAAATGTAACTACTCACAAAGCATATACATAATCATAATCAGAGGAGTATTATTATCATTAAGGATCTGAACATATGATGTTCCACTGGATAAACGAACTAGCATCAACTACAAGGAGTAATCAACACTACTAGCAACCCACAGGTACCAATCTGAGGTTTTGGGACCAAGATCGAATACAAGAGATGAATTATCGGTTTGAGAGGAGATGGTGCTGGTGAAGATGTTGATGGACATTGACCCCCCCCCCCCCTCGATGAGAGGATCGATGGTGATGACGATGGCGACGATTTCCCCCTCCCGGAGGGATGTTTCCCCGGCAAAACGGCTCTGCCACAGCCCTAGATTGGTTCTGCCCAGGTTCCGCCTCGAGATGGTGGCGCTTCATCCCAAAAGCTTCTTCTTGATTTTTTTCACGATAAAAGACACCATATAGCCAAATATGGGCACCGGAGGCCTGCCAGGGGGCCCACAAGGTCAGGGGGCGCGCCTAGGGGGGTAGGGCGCGCCCTCCACCCTTGTGGCTGGCAGGTGGCCCCCTATGGTTCTTTCTTCACCCAATATTTTTTGTATATTCCAAAAATAAGCTCCGTGAAGTTTCAGGACTTTTGGAGTTGTGCAGAATAGGTCTCTAATATTTGCTCCTTTCCAGTCCAAAATTCCAACTACCGGCATTCTCCCTCTTCCTGTAAACCTTGTAAAATAAGAGAGAATAGGCATAAGTATTGTGATATAATCTGTAATAACAACCCATAATGCAACAAATATCAATATAAAAGTATGATGCAAAATGGACGTATCAACTCCCCCAAGCTTAGACCTCGCTTGTCCTCAAGCGACAGCCGATATCGATAAATATGTCCACATGTTTAGAGATAGAGGTGTCGATCAAAATAAAATATGGACATGAGGGCATCATGATCATCTTTAGAATAGCAACATATATTGTCATATAATTTCTCATTGTAAAGTAACAATTCGTTCACAAGGTAAAGTATGAATTAGAAACTTCATTGAAAACTAACAGACTATGATCTCAGTCATTAGAGAAATTGCAATTTATCATAGCATCAGAAAGAGTAAATTAAAGAGCTTTTTAGCAAGTCCACATACTCAACTATCATATAATCTTTCACAATTGCTTACACTCACACGATACTTATGGGTTCAAAGTTTCAATCGGACACAGAGAAAGATAGGGACTTATAGGTTTGCCTCCCAACCTTTTACCTCAAGGGTAATGTCAACAATAATACTTTATGAAAACCTAAATCCGAGGGGATATATATCCGGATCTCTCCAACACAAAGAGCTTGCCAAATGAAAAAGTATAAAAAGGAAAGGTGATGATTACCATGACTCTTGTATAAGGGTAGAAGATAAAAGTAAAAGATAGGCCCTTCGCAGAGGGAAGTAGAGGTTGTCATGCGCTTTTATGGTTGGATGTACAAAATCTTAGTGCAATAGAACATCACTTTATGTTGCCACTTGTGATAAGGACCTTTATTATGAAGTCCGTTATTTCTTCCATATCACAAGTTCGTATAAAGCTTATTTTCTTCACACTAATAAATCATACATATTTAGAGAGCAATTTTTATTGCTTGCACCGAAGACAACTTACTTGAAGGATCTTACTCAATCCATAGGTAGCTATGGTGGACTCTCATGGCAAAACTGGGTTTAGGGATGTTTGGAAGCACAAGTAGTATCTCTACTTTGTGCAAAGAATTTTGCTAGCATGAGAGGGGAAATGCAAGCTCAACATGTTGGATGATCCAAAATAATATAACTTCTATTTGGATATAAGAAAACATAACGCATTATGTTGTCTTCCTTGTCCAACATCAACCTTTTAGCATGTCATATTTTAATGAGTTCTCACAATTACAAAAGATGTCCAAGATAGTATATTTATATGTGAGGCCTCTCTTTCTTTATTACTTCCTATTAATTGCAACAATGGCCAAAACTATGTTTGTCAACTCTCAACAACTTTTATTCAACATACTCTTTATATTCTTTCTTTTATTTAATTCCCTCAAGATCATAGCAAAAAAAACAAAGCCCTCAACTCAAAATTACACTTTAATATATATCTCACGGACTCGATCACATAGAGCAAACATAAAGCAAAAATCAAAGCTAGATCATACTAAAACTTTATTCTACTAGCTCAAGATGTACCAAAAGGATCGAACTAAGAAAAGCGATAAAGATAAAGATGTGATGGTGATACGATACCGAGGCACTCCCCCAAGCTTGGCAGTTGCCAAGGGGAGTGCCCATACCCATGTATTTAGATCTCTTTCTTCGGAGGTGGTGATGATGGAGTCGTTGTTGAAGTAGGCTTGTCATCTATCTTCCAAGGCATATGCTCACCATCATAGAAAGATGAACGAGTCTCCGGGATCCTCAAATCTGCAGTCAAACTCATCCTCTTAAATCTGTATTCATACTCACAGTTTTGGTTTTGTAGGTCATAGATCTGGGCTTGGAGGTGCTCGATTTTCTCGTGCAGCTTGAAGATGGTCTCCCCAATGTTCTTGGCATCCAGCTTGTGATTGTTGGTGAACTCCGTGATCATCATGTGATTGGCATTAATTCCACGCTCCACCGTCCCTTGACACTTGAAAATTTGTTGCTCCATTGCTTCGAGTCTTGTCTCCATGCTTCCGGTCTTCTTCGGCCCCTCATCATCGCGGATGTGCAGCACCCCCTCACGCATCTCAATGGTTTGAGGGTGTTGCAGCACCTCCGCGAGGCAAGGGTTGATGACCTTCTCGAAAAACTTGTCATTGGGGGCGCTTGGAGACGTCATGATGACCTAGATCTGCCAGAAAAACAGCTCGAAACAAAAACAGGAGATATTTGCGTGGTACGGTGGTCAAAACCTTCGGGAGATTATATAATGAATTTTTACTGACCATATGAAGTATCGTGCAAGAAAACGGAGTTCGGAGGGCACACAAGGTGGCCACAAGGTCGGGGGGCATGCCCAGGGGGTAGGGCGCGCCCTCCACCCTTGTGGTGGCCTCGTGTCTCCTTCGGACTACTTTTAATTTTCCTAATTTTTTAAATATTCCAAAATGGAGAAAATTTATCATTGGAAACATTTTGGAGTCGGTTTACTTACCGTACCACATACCTATTCCTTTTCGGAGTCTAAAACATTCTCAAAAGTGTCCCTTATGTACTACTCTGGGGTTACGGTATCGATTATATCGGTCTCAACATTTATAGGAGTACCTAAGATATAATGTTTGAGTCTTTGACTGTTTACCACCTTCGGATTTTTGCCTTCGGCATTATTGATTTTGATGGCACCGGAACGATAGACCTCCTTGATGATGTAAGGGCCTTCCCATTTAGAGAGAAGTTTTCCTGCAAAAATTCTTAAATGAGAGTTGTATAGCAAAACATAATCACCTACACTAAACTCACGTTTTTGTATCCTTTTATCATGCCATCTTTTAACTTTTTCTTTAAACAACTTGGCATTCTCATAGGCTTGGGTTCTCCATTCGTCAAGTGAGCTAATGTCAAATAACCTCTTCTCACCGGCAAGTTTGAAATCATAATTGAGCTCTATAATAGCCCAATATGCCTTATGCTCTAGCTCAAAAGGCAAGTGACATGCTTTTCCATAAACCATTTTATACGGAGACATACCCATAGGATTCATATAAGCAGTTCTATAAGCCCACAAAGCATCATCAAGTTTCTTAGACCAATTATTTCTAGATCTATTAACAGTCTTCTGCAACATTAATTTAATCTCTCTATTGCTCAATTCTACTTGACCACTAGACTGAGGATGATATGGAGATGCAATTCTATGATTAACATCATATTTAGCAAGCATTTTACGGAAAGCACCATGAATAAAATGTGAACCACCATCAGTCATTAAA
The DNA here is from genome assembly GCF_018294505.1 of Triticum aestivum. Taxonomy (NCBI): domain Eukaryota; kingdom Viridiplantae; phylum Streptophyta; class Magnoliopsida; order Poales; family Poaceae; genus Triticum; species Triticum aestivum. The sequence goes on along the minus strand of NC_057796.1, from coordinate 263,278,727 downwards.
TATCTAGGGACTCGAAACCTCGGAAAAATAACTTCTTTAAGCATCTCAATAGAAGTGTTATGATCAGCACTACTGGTTGGAATAGCTTCTACCCACTTAGTAACGTAATAAACAGCAACTAAATATGTCTATACCCATTAGAGGAAGGAAAAGGTCCCATATAATCAAAGCCCCAAACATCAAATGGTTCAATAACAAGTGAATAGTTCATAGGCATTTCCTGACATCTACTAATATTACCAATTCTTTGACACTGATCACAAGACAAGACAAACTTACGTGCATCTTTAAAGAGAGTGGGCCAATAGAAACCGGATTGCAATACCTTATGTGCAGTTCTATCTCCAGCGTGGTGTCCTCCGTAAGACTCGGAGTGGCACTTGCGTAAGATCTGTTCCTTTTCATGCCCAGGTACACAACGTCTAATAACACCATCTACTCCCTCTTTATAAAGGTGTGGGTCATCCCAAAAGTAATGTCTTAAATCATAGAAAAACTTTTTCTTTTGCTGGTATGAGAAACTCGGTGGTATAAATTTAGCAACAATATAATTAGCATATTCAACATACCATGGAGTATTATGAGAAGCATTAATGACATTTAATTGCTCATTAGGAAAGCTATCATCAATAGGCAGTGGGTCATCAAGAACATTCTCTAACCTAGACAAGTTGTTTGCAACGGGGTTCTCAGCTCCCTTTCTATCAATAATATGCAAATCAAATTCTTGTAGCAAGAGAACCCATCTAATAAGTCTAGGTTTGGCATCTTTCTTTTCCATAAGATATTTAATAGCAGCATGGTCAGTGTGAACAGTTACTTGGAATCAACAATATAAGGTCTGAACGTATCACATGCAAATACAACTGCTAAAAATTCCTTTTCAGTGGTAGCATAATTTCTCTGGGCACTGTCTAGAGTTTTACTAGCATATTGAATAACATTTAATTTATTATCAACTCTTTGTCCTAGAACAGCACCAACAGCATAGTCACTAGCATCACACATAATTTCAAAGGGTAAATTCCAATCAGGTGGCTGAACAATAGGTGCAGAAATTAAGGCTTTCTTAAGTACTTAAAATGCTTCTACACAATCATCATAAAAAACAAAAGGAACATATTTTTGCAAGAGATTAGTGAGAGGCCTAGAAATTCTAGAGAAGTCTTTAATAAACCTCCTATAGAAACCAGCATGACCAAGGAAACATCTTATACCTTTGATATCTTTAGAAACATCTTATACCTTTGATATCTTTAGGACACGACATCTTTTCAATAGCATCTACTTTAGCTTTATCAACTTCAATACCTCTTTCAGAAATTTTATGCCCCAAGACAATACCTTCATTAACCATAAAGTGGCACTTCTCCCAATTCAAGAAAAGATTAGTTTCTTCACATTTCTACAAAACTCGATCAAGGTTTCTTAGGCAATCATCAAAAGAAGTGTCGTAAACGGAGAAATCATCCATGAAAACCTCAACAATCTTTTCGCAAAAATAAGAGAATATAGCAGTCATACATCTTTGGAAGATAGCAGGTGCATTACATAAACCAAAAGGCATACGTCTATAAGAAAAGGTACCGAAAGGGCAAGTAAAAGTGGTTTTCTCTTGATCATCTTTTGATATAGGTATTTGAGAGAAACCAGAATAACCATCAGAAAGCAAAAATGTGCATGTTTGGATAATCTTTCTATCATTTGATCAATAAAAGGTATAGGGTAATGATCTTTTCTAGTATCTTTATTTAATTTGCGAAAATCAATTACCATTCTATAAACTGTACAATTCTTTAAGGAATCAATTCATTCTTATCACTGGGAACAACAGTAATACCTCCCTTCTTAGGGACACAATGAACAGGACTTACCCATTGACTATCAGCAATAGGATAAATTATACCTACCTCCAGAAGCTTTAGTATTTCATTTCTTACCACTTCTTTCATCTTAGGATTTAACCGTTGTTGATGATCAACAACTGGTTTAGCATCTTTCTCCAATTTAATTTTGTGCTAACATAAAGTGGGACTAATGCCCTTAAGATCATCAAGAGTATATCCAATAGCGGCATTGTAACATCCCAAATTTCAATTTGGTATGTTATACATAGATCATCATTGCATATCATGTTTTATTGCATTTTGACAAATCCTCGATAAATCCTAAGCAACTCAAGGACCCTCGGAGAGAGTTGGGGATTTTCTCGAATTGTCATATTTGATTTTCATTAAATAATAAGACGAGGATTTTGGTTTTAACTATTTTCTCTCCGGAAAAATATTTCATTTTAAAAATAAACGAGAGGACAAAATATGACTTCTCCAAAACAATTGAAATACTGGAGGAAAAATGTTAAAATCATTTATTGGAATTTATTTGGATTTTATTTGCAATTTATATTGCATTAAATTTTTTGCATGTTTTCAAAATATTTATTTTGTGTTAAAAAAATGTTCACCCTATCCTAGATTTTCTAACTAGACGGGGAAAGTTTATTTTATATTTTTCTGATTTTTATTTATTTTTCTGTGAATTATTTTCCGCGATACATTTAAAAAAAACAGCGCGCGCCCGCTGGGCCGAGCCCAGCCGAGCGCCAGGCCACCGGCCCACCCCGTTGCTCTCTCCTTCCTCCGCACGGGAGAGCGCCGCCGCCGTGTCCTCCATGGACACGGGACCGAGCCGCCGCCGGAGCTTGCCCCCTCCTCCAAGCTTGCTCCCCCCCTCTTTATATACCCCTCAACCCCCCCTCTCTCTCATTCCGCCGCCGCCCGCTTTGCCCGCCGCCGCCGCTCGCTTTGCCCGCCACCGCCGCCGCACTCGGGAGCCGCCGCCGCCGCCGTTGGCCGCCGCCGGAGCCGCCCCTTGCACCCCCCCGAGCCCCGCACCCCGCACCCCCTCGCCGCCCCGAGCGCCGGAGCCCCGCCGGAACCCCCGCCCGACGAGGTACTGCATGCCCCGTTCAACGCCAGTTTTGTTTTTTCAAAAAAACCCTTCGTTTAAAAAAAACCCTAGATCGGTTTTTTTCGGTTTTATTATTTTGCGAGCGTTTACCGAACCGTTCGTTTTAACGAACGCGTTCGTCGGTTTTTCTCTGTTAACGAACGTCCGTTCTTTAACCGTTCGTCCGTTTTTCTTTTTCGTCGGATTTTTCTGCGATTATCTCAGATTCGATTTCTGATCGAATCTTCGTTTCCATTTAACTTCTCGCTCGTTTATCGGAATCAGGCGATTCAAGCGCCTAGAGTTTCGTCTCGAAATTCTCTTTCCGTTTAACCTACTCAAACAAGTTTTTGCTACAGTAAAATTTGACCTAGATCCAGATTACTAACGAAGCTTCTTTCTTTCGCAGTTTGACTTTCGTTGTTTCTTTCGAGTTGATTCTTTTTGCAAACCGGAGTTCTTAAGTTGAACTTTCTGGTTGGATCTTTCATTCGAGTTTTACCTGTGCATTAGATGAGTACTGATTGTATGCTTGTTTGTTTGCGATAGAGTACCCGGAGTGTGCCGCTTGTTACTTCGAATCGCTAGGTTTTGCGGATCATCAGCAAGGCAAGTAACACTTTGATCATACCTTTCCATACCCAGTTTTATTGCATTAGATCTATTCCTCAAACATTGCATGATTAGGATCTAATTAAATTGTGGGTATTGGGAAGTAGTTGAGGTAGAACCTATTACCTGTTTTCTTATCAAACCCTTGGGAGTTACTTCTACGTTGCTATTATATTGCCATGCTATGCTCGTAGACGTGGATTGGGTTTGAGTGATATTCATGACAGATGTGAGATTGTTAATAATGGTTTACTTAAGGTGGCAACTAAAACTCACATCTGGGTGGATTGAGGTACCTGGGTATTCCAGGATTGCCTGTTTTTCTTTTGGACCGCCACCCAGGTTCAAAGGGATCATAAGATTATTCATGCTAGAAACTTCCGTGTGCAGCCGCAAGCTATTATGGGCTCTAGCATAGTTGATTAAGTTGTGTGAACTCTTACAGTGGTAGACTAGCAGATGTAGGGGAAAGTAGGTGTAACTGTCTACCCATACGTAAGGTGCAAACACTTCTGAAAGACTGTGTCTTGGTCATCCGTTACTCAAACACCATGTAGTGCGAGTAATCCAACGGAGGAGATCGAATCTTGTGGGGAAAAGTGCACAAACCTCTGCAGAGTGTATAAACTAATCATGGTTAGCCGTGTCCCCGGTTATGGACAACTTGAGTATCTAGTACTTGGATTATCATGTGAATCTCATCACTATGTTACTTCTAATTAATTTTGTTGGGTTATTGATGACATTTAATTGGGATTGAGATGCTGTCAACCATCTCAATGTTTCACAACCACCATGATAGTTAAATAAAATTTATTCCTTTGAAGTAGGATAAAATTGGCTTTTCGCAAAAACTGTAACCATAGAGCTTTCCACCAGCCATATATGCATGTAGTATAGCATTATTATTGTTCATTATTCTCTATGTGTTACATTGCCAGCATATTCTATGTGCTGACCCGTTTTCGGGCTGCAACGTTTCATGTTGCAGACTTTTCAGACGACGAGTAAGGTGCCTTAGGTCGTGGTCTTATACTCAGTGATGCCGCTGGAGTTGATGGACTCACTTATCTTCCAAGTCTTCCGCTGTTATCGTTATTAGATGGCCTTAAGCCATGTTTATCATACTTAATCTCTTCGGAGATATTCGATGTAATAAGTGTGTGATTGCTACTCTGTTATAAATCCTCCATTTGTACTGTGCGTGTCAGCATTACTGATCCAGGGATGACACTGGTGCACAGCAGCACAGACCATTTGAGGTCTGGTCGCTACAAAGTTGGTATCAGAGCACACGCTGACTGTAGGACACGACCACTAAGCTTAAGCCCTAGAAAGCTTCTCTCTTCTCATTTCTGACCCCTCTCCACTTTCTACTCTTTTAGGAATGGCGAATGCAAGGAGCAAGTTCATGCAACCAGATGAAGACACGCCGTTTGGTCGACACTTGAAGGAAGTCACCAAGTACTTGAACATAGGAATACCAAGCATCACCGGAACCTACAACGCCACATTACCTGAAGAGGAGAGCTGGAAGATTCAAGTTCTCATTCCAGGAAGGACGTTTGTGCCAGTTACTGAACCCATAAGATTGGTTTTCGAAGCACCAACTTGGAGTTTAGGGAAGAGCATGGCCGCACACATCGCCATGGGACGCATTGGAGAAGTCTACCACCAGGAGCTTAAGGATACAATTTACCAAATTTGTGGACGCCGAGACGCGCAATGGGAGATGATCAGAACCAAGAAGGATGGATCAATTGCAGCTTTCATCCAGGAGCAAAACCAACATATTCGTCGCCAGGAGAACCAGATGTGCACGGACAAGGAAGAACTGAAGAAGGCATTAACGAAGATCAAGGAGCTCCAAGAAGAACTCAAGGCTACACGCGAGGATTATTTGGAGGAAATCAACGCACTAGTAGGGAAGAATGACGACCTGGAGAAGAAGATTGGAGTATTCATGGGAAATCCAGTGCCAAAAGCAGAAGTCGACGAATGCACTTGTCCGGATAACTACATCATCATCGACGACACCGACTCGGAACCAAGTGAAGATGACTGGGTTGATGAAGCTGGAGCAGACATCATGGAGTCTTCAACGGATCAGAATTTCTAGTAGACCACCATATCAGTAGTAGTTTTCCCCCATTTAATAGTATAGTTCAAGCACTTTGTAACGCTAGTTAGATCGATTGTTTTGCCTTGTTTGAATTGATTGAGTGATATTGATTGATTTGTCTCATGAGCATATGGGTAGTGTTTTCTCTCTAGACCTCATTCTATTCTTAACTCTCATCTTTTCTAAACCTATCAGATGCCTCCGAGACGCGACACCGGATTTGTTTTCCCGCCAGAGATCACCCAGTTGATTCAGCAACAGAATGCCCTGATGCAAGTGTTAGTGCAGAACCAAGGCAACAACAACAACAACAACCCACCGCCACCACCACCTGTTGATCACTTAGCCCGTTTCTTAAGGCTAAACCCGCCGGTGTTTTCCAGTAGCACCGAGCCGATTGTTGCAGATGATTGGCTCCGCAAAGTTGGAAGGGAGTTGACCACTGCAGGATGCACAGATGCGGAAAGAGTGCGTTTTGCCGCACATCAGCTTGATGGACCCGCAGCATCATGGTGGGAGAATTATACAGCCACGCACCCTATTGACACTGTCACATGGGACCAGTTTCAGCAAGCTTTCCGTACAACTCATGTTTCAGCAGGAGCTATGGCTATGAAGAAGCGTGAGTTTCGCAACCTACGCCAAGGAGGACGCACCGTAGGCCAGTATGTGGAGGAATTCAGTAAGTTAGCACGTTATGCATCAGATGACGTTGCTACAGATGCTGCCAAGCAGGAGAAATTTTTGGAAGGACTGAATGATGAACTGAGTATGCAGTTGATGGTAGCAACCTTCAACAACTACCAGGAGCTGGTAGATAGAGCTCTCATGATTGAAGGGAAGCAACAGCAGATTGAAAACCGTAAGAGGAAGTATGGACAAGGGAAGTATAATTCCGGAGCTCAGCAGAAGCCTCGTTTTGCCCCGAAGCCGGGAGGACAGTTTCAGCATACCCATGGAGGAGGTAGTTCGCACAACGATAATGGCACCAAGAATGGTAATGGGAATGGAGGAGGTAACGGACAGAACCGCACCAACCCATCTACCCCAGCCAAGAGGGATCTGAGCCAAGTCACTTTGTTTCAAGTGCCAGAAGAATGGACATTATGCCAATGAATGTCCTGAAGCCCAAAATGGAAATGGCAATGGAATCTCTGGGAAGAAGCCGAACCCGTTCAACAAAGGACACGTGAACCACGTGAGCGTGGAGGAGGTTGAAGCTCAGCCTGATGCAGTAATAGGTAAGTTTTTGGTTAAGTCATTTACTGCAACCGTTCTTTTCGATACTGGTGCATCGCATTCATACATATCAAGGGGATTCGTGAATAAGTTTAAGATGTCCACCAAAGTTCTCAGAAACCCTATGTTAGTAACCTCGCCAGGAGCAGAGTATATGGCCACCCAAGGATGTTTTCAGATACCATTGGCCATTGGTAGGCATGTTTTCCCCTCAGACCTCATAGTTTTGGAATCGCAAGGTTTGGATGTGATTTTGGGAATGGATTGGCTATCGTTGTATGGAGGAAACATCGATTGTGCCAGCAAGACGATTTTGCTTACCACCCCGGAAGGAAAAGGATCAAGTATGTATCCCGGCATATGCCGAAGAGGACTCAAGTAAATTCCTTATCAGGAGTTGTACAGGAGGAAGTACCAGTGGTGAAGGATTATCCGGATGTATTTCCAGAAGAGTTGCCAGGCATGCCACCAGATAGAGACATTGAGTTCTTGATTGAACTTTTGCCAGGCACAGGGCCAATATCTAAGAGACCGTACAGGATGCCCGCAAAGGATTTGGAGGAAATTAAGAAGCAGATCAAGGAGTTACTGGATAAAGGCTATATTCGCCCAAGTTCGTCACCTTGGGGATCACCAGTACTTCTAGTGGAGAAGAAAGATGGATCGCTGAGGATGGTTGTTGATTACCGAGGATTGAATGAAGTGACCATCAAAAACAAGTACCCACTGCCGATGATCAATGATTTGTTTGACCGCCTACAAGGAGCTAAAGTATTTTCCAAGATCGATCTACGATCAGGATACCATCAGTTAAAGATTCGAGAGCAGGATATACCCAAGACGGCATTTACCACCAGATATGGATTGTATGAGTATACCGTTATGTCATTTGGTCTGACTAACGCACCTGCCTATTTCATGAACCTGATGAACAAAGTGTTTATGGAGTTTTTGGATAAGTTCGTCGTGGTGTTCATTGATGATATTTTAATCTTTTCCAAGGATGAGGAAGAGCATGAGGAGCATTTGCGATTGGTACTTGAGAAGCTCAGAGAACATCAGTTATATGCCAAGTTCAGCAAATGTGAGTTTTGGCTGAAGGAAGTTGGATTCCTTGGACATGTTATTTCTGGAGAAGGAATAGCAGTAGACCCTGCCAAGGTTGACACAGTGACAAGTTGGGAATCACCCACGACAGTTGGAGAAATCCGGAGTTTTCTTGGACTTGCAGGATACTACCGGAGATTCATCGAGAATTTCTCGAAGATTGCTAAGCCCATGACTGAGCTATTGAAGAAGGACACCAAATTCAATTGGACTGAGGAATGTGAAGCTAGTTTCCAAGAGTTGAAGAAACGATTGGTTACATCACCAGTGTTGATTCTGCCAGATCAACGCAAGGATTATGAAGTTTATTGCGACGCTTCTCGTCGAGGACTTGGAGCAGTGCTTATGCAGGAAGGAAGAGTTGTGTCATATGCTTCACGACAACTTAAACCCCATGAGAAGAATTATGCTACGCATGATTTGGAATTAGCAGCCGTGGTGCATGCATTGAAGACATGGAGACATTTTCTCATCGGAAACCATTGTGAGGTGTACACGGATCACAAGAGTTTGAAGTATATTTTCACGCAGAAGGAGTTAAATCTCAGACAGAGGAGATGGTTGGAGCTCATTAAAGATTATGATATGAGATTGCATTATCACCCTGGAAAGGCTAACGTAGTAGCAGACGCGTTGAGCCGCAAGAGTCATGTCAACACCCTCATGACAGGAGAGTTACCTCAGGAGTTAGCCGAGGACCTTCGCGAGCTATGTTTGGAGATAGTCCCAAGAGGCTATTTAGCGACATTGGAGATTCAGTCTACCTTGATGGAAAGGATCAGAGAAGCTCAGAAGACAGACAAGGAGATTGAAGAGATAAAGGAGAAGATGAGCAAAGGAAAAGCCAAGGGATTTCGTGAGGATGAGCACGATACCTTATGGTTTGAGGACCGCGTATATGTACCAAATGATCCGGAGATCAGGAAGTTGATTTTGCAAGAAGCCCATGATTCACCGTACTCGATTCACCCAGGAATACGAAGATGTATTTGGATTTGAAGAATATTTTCTGGTGGACCGGAATGAAGAAGGATATTGCGGAATACGTAGCAGTTTGTGATGTATGTCAGAGAGTGAAGGCAGAGCATCAGAAGCCAGCAGGATTGCTACAACCATTGCCGATACCCGAATGGAAGTGGGATAAAATAGGCATGGATTTTATCACCGGATTACCCAGGACTCGTTCAGGCTATGACTCAATATGGGTTGTAGTCGACCGTTTGACGAAAGTGGCTCATTTCATTCCAGTGAAGACCACTTACACCAGTGCTAAGTTGGCAAAGATATACATGACCAGGATCGTATGTTTGCATGGAGTTCCGAGGACCATTGTATCAGACAGAGGAACCCAATTTACCTCGAAGTTTTGGAAGCAGTTACATGAAACATTGGGAACCAGGCTGGAATTTAGTACAGCTTTCCACCCACAGACAGATGGACAGACCGAGAGAGTCAACCAGATTTTGGAGGACATGTTGAGAGCATGTGCACTAGATTATGGATCCAGTTGGGACGACAATTTGCCATATGCGGAGTTTTCTTATAACAACAGTTATCAGACCAGTTTGAAGATGGCCCCTTTCGAAGCCTTGTACGGAAGGAGGTGTAGAACACCGTTGTTATGGGACGAAGTTGGAGACCGTCAGTTGTTTGGACCAGATTTGATTAAGGAGTCTGAACAGAAAGTAAGGTTGATTCGCGATAGGCTCAAGGTAGCCCAGTCCAGACAGAAGAGTTATGCTGATTCTAAACGAAAGGAGACAGTTCACGAAGTCGGAGACCGAGTTTATCTTCGAGTATCACCACTTCGAGGAGTGAAGCGCTTTGGAGTTAAGGGAAAGTTAGCGCCCCGTTTTATCGGACCATACAGAGTTGTGGAACGTATGGGAGAAGTTGCTTACAAGCTGGAATTGCCCGAAGGATTGTCTGGAGTTCATGATGTATTTCACGTTTCCCAGTTGAAGAAGTGCCACGCAGAGATGGCTGAGATACCACTGAGAGATACTGTGCCACTGGAAGCGATTCAGCTGGAAAGTGATTTGACCTATGAGGAGAAACCAGTTAAGATTCTTGAGTATGCCAGCCGAGTTACCCGCAGCAAGGTTATCAAGTTTTGCAAAGTTCAGTGGAGTCACCACACGGAGGATGAAGCCACCTGGGAGCGAGAGGAAGATCTACGGAAAGGACCACTCCCACCTGTTTTCTAGCCAACCCGAATCTCGAGGGCGAGATTCATCTTAAGGGGGGTAGGTTTGTAACATCCCAAATTTTCAATTTGGTATGTTATACATAGATCATCATTGCATATCATGTTTTATTGCATTTTGACAAATCCTCGATAAATCCTAAGCAACTCAAGGACCCTCGGAGAGAGTTGGGGATTTTCTCGAATTTTCATATTTGATTTTCATCAAATAATAAGACGAGGATTTTGGTTTTAATTATTTTCTCTCCAGAAAAATATTTCATTTTAAAAATAAACGAGAGGAGAAAATATGACTTCTCCAAAACAATTGAAATACTGGAGGAAAAATGTTAAAATCATTTATTGGAATTTATTTGGATTTTATTTGCAATTTTATTGCATTAAAATTTTGCATGTTTTCAAAATATTTATTTTGTGTTAAAAAAATGTTCACCCTATTCTAGATTTTCTAACTAGACGGGGGAAATTTTTTTATATTTTCTGATTTTTATTTATTTTCCTGTGAATTATTCGTGATACAAAAAAAAACAGCGCGCGCCGCTGGGCCGAGCCCAGCCGACGCCCGCCGCCGCCCACCCCGTCGCCCCTTCCTCCGCACGGGAGAGCGCGCCGCCGTGTCCCCATGGACACGGACCGAGCCGCCGCCGGAGCTTGCCCCCTCCTCCAATCTGCTCCCCCCTCTTTATATACCCCTCAACCCCCCTCTTTCTCATTCCGCCGCCGCCCGCGCTTTGCGCCGCCGCCGATCCGGAGCCGCCTTGCCCGCCACGCCGCCGCACCCGAGCCCGCACCCGCCCGTCGCCGCCGTTGGCCGCCCCGGACCGCCCCGACGAGGTACCCTGCCCGAGCCCGTTGTTAAAAAAAAACCAGCGTTTTTTCCGTTTATTACGGCGTTTACCGACCGTTCGTTTTAACGAACGCGTTCGTCGGTTTTTCTCTGTTAACGAACGTCCGGTTCTCTTAACCGTTCGTCTGTTTTTCTTTTTTGTCGGATTTTTTTCTGCGATTATCTCAGATTCGATTTCTGATCGAATCTTCGTTTCCATTTAACTTCTCGCTCGTTTATCCGAATCAGGCGATTCAAGCGCCTAGTGTTTCGTCTCGAAATTCTCTTTCCGTTTAACCTACTCAAACAAGTTTTTGCTACAGTAAAATTTGACCTAGATCCAGATTAGTAACGAAGCTTCTTTCTTTCGTAGTTTGACTTTCGTTGTTTCTTTCGAGTTGATTCTTTTTGCAAACCGGAGTTCTTAAGTTGAACTTTCTGGTTGATCTTTTATTCGTGTTTTACCTGTGCATTAGATGAATACTGATTGTATGCTTGTTTGTTTGCGATAGAGTACCCGGAGTGTGCCGCTTGTTACTTCAAATCGCTAGGTTTTGCGGATCATCAGCAAGGCAAGTAACACTTTGATCATACTTTTCATTACCCAGTTTTATTGCATTAGATCAATCCTCAAACATTGCATGGTTAGGATCTAATTAAATTGTGGGTATTGGGAAGTAGTTGAGGTAGAACCTATTACCTGTATTCTTATCAAACCCTTGGGAGTTACTTCTACGTTGCTATTATATTGCCATGCTATGCTCGTAGACATGGATTGGGTTTGAGTGATATTCATGACAGATGTGAGATAGTTAATAATGGTTTACTTAAGGTGGCAACTAAAACTCACATCTGGGTGGATTGAGGTACCTGGGTATTCCAGGATTGCCTGTTTTTCTTTTGGACCGCCACCCAGGCTCAAAGGGATCATAAGATTATTCATGCTAGAAACTTCCGTGTGCAGCCGCAAGCTATTATGGGCTCTAGCATAGTTGATTAAGTTGTGTGAACTCTTACAGTGGTAGACTAGCAGATGTAGGGGAAAGTAGGTGTAACTGTCTACCCATACGTAAGGTGCAAACACTTCTGAAAGACTGTGTCTCGGTCATCCGTTACTCAAACACCATGTAGTGCGAGTAATCCAACGAAGGAGATCGAGTCTTGTGGGAAAAAGTGCACAAACCTCTGCAGAGTGTACAAATTAATCATGGTTAGCCGTGTCCCCGGTTATGGACAACTTGAGTATCTAGTACTTGGATTATCATGTGAATCTCATCACTATGTTACGTCTAATTAATTTTGTTGGGTTATTGATGACATTTAATTGGGATTGAGATGCTGTCAACCATCTCAATGTTTCACAACCACCATGATAGTTAAATAAAACTTATTCCTTTGAAGTAGGATAAAATTGGCTATTCGCAAAAACTGTAACCATAGAGCTTTCCACCAGCCATATTTGCCTGTAGTATAGCCTTATTATTGTTCATTATTCTCTATGTGTTGCTTTGCCAGCATATTCTATGTGCTGACCGGTTTCCGGGCTGCAACGTTTCATGTTGCAGACTTTTCAGACGACGAGTAAAGTGCCTTAGGTCGTGGTCTTATACTCAGTGATGCCGCTGGAGTTGATGGACTCACTTACCTTCCAAGTCTTCCGCTGTTATCGTTATTAGATGGCCTTAAGCCATGTTTATCATACTTAATCTCTTTGGAGATATTCGATGTAATAAGTGTGTGATTGCTACTCTGTTATAAATCCTCCATTTGTACTGTGCGTGTTAGCATTACTGATCCAGGGATGACACTGGTGCACAGCAGCACATACCATTTGAGGTCTGGTCGCTACAGGCATGGTGCTTCTTCATAGTTTTCAATAATTTCTTTTCTTCATGCTCTGAAAGGTTAGCACTAATAATAACAGGATATATCTTCTTTTCATCAAGATAAGCATATTTCAAAGTATCAGGTAATGGTTTAAGCTCAAACACGGGATCACCCTTAGGTGGAGGAGGATCCCCTAGGATTTCAACAGGCAAATTGTGTTTCAAATAAGTCCCTGATTAAAGAATACTTCATCTATTTCCCTTCTTTCATTCATAAATATATCATTTTCATGGTGTAGCAAATATTGTTCTAAATGATCAGCAGGAGGCACGACAATAGAAGCAAGACCAATAATTTCATCTTTACTTGGCAATTCTTTATCATCGGGTTGTCTATGAAATTTAGAGAAATTAAAATCATGAGACACATCCCCTAAACCAACAGTAACAATATCTTTCTCGCAGTCTTTCTTAGCATTAACAGTATTCAAGAAGAGTCTACCAAATATAATGGGACAAAAATTATCTTGTGGGGAACCAAGAACAAGGAAATCTGTAGGATATTTAATTTTCCCACACAAGACTTCAACATCTCGAACAATCCCAATTGGTGATATAGTATCTCTATTAGCAAGCTTAATAGTGACATCAATATCTTCTATCTCAGCAGGTGCAATATCATTCATAATTTCTTTATATAAGGTATAAGGAGTTGCACTCACACTAGCACCCACATCACATAAGCCATGATAACAATGATCTCCTATTTTAACAGAAACAACAGGCATGCCAACAACATGTCTATGTTTACCTTTCATATCGGGTTTAGCAATTCTAGCAGCTTCATCACAGAAATAAATAACATGCCCATCAATATTATCAACTAAGAGATCTTTAACCATGGCAATACTAGGTTCAACTTTAATTTGTTCAGATGGTTTGGGTGCTCTAATATTGCTTTTTTAACCACTGTTGAAGCTTTAGCATGATCCTTTATTCTAACAGGTAAAGGTGGCTTCTCAATATAAGCAGTCGCAACAACAGGATCAACATTATGAGTAATAGTTTCTTCTTCAACTTTAATAGGTTCAACTACTTTAACTTCAATGGGAGGATGATATTTAAACCACTTCTCCTTAGGGAGATCAACATGAGTAGCAAAAGATTCACAAAAAGAAGCTACTATCTCATAGTCAAGTCCATATTTAGTGCTAAAATCACGAAAAGCATCGGTATCTATAAAAGATTTAACACAATCAAACTTATGGTTTATGCCTGACTCCTTACCTTCTTCGAGTTCCCAATCTTCAGAGTTGCATTTAATTCTTTCCAATAAGTTCCATTTGAATTCAATATCCTTCTTCATATAGGAACCAGTACAAGAAGTATCAACCATGGATCGATCATTATGATAAAGCCGAGCATAAAAGTTTTGAATAATAATTTCTCTTGAGAGCTCATGATTGGGGCATGAATATAAAATTGACTTAAGCCTCCACCAATCTTGAGCGATACTTCCTCCTTCACGAGGCAAAAAATTATAAATATAATTCCGATCACGATGAACCAGATGCATAGGATAAAACTTCTGATGAAATTCCAATTCCAATTGGTTGTAGTTCCATGATCCAATATCATCCAATAGCCTATACCATGTCAATGCCTTTCCCTTCAAAGATAAAGGGAAGACTTTCTTCTTGAAAACATCCTCGGGCATACCTGCAAGCTTAAATAATTCACATAGATTAGGTGCATATCGGGATGTAATGTTCCATCTCCTGCATAAGGATTAGCTAGCAGTTTCTCTATCATACCCAAAGGAATTTCATAATAAATATTTTTTGTAGGTGCATTAGGTTGAGGAGCAACTAATTGTGGTTCCAGTCGAGGTGAAGATATGCCGAACAAACCCCTCAAAGGATTATTTTCCCTAGAAACAAGTGACAGTAAATTTCAGCACACTATATAAATGTTTCCTTACCAAATTCCACTTACCAAAGGCGCTTCACTCCCCGGCAACGGCACCAGAAAAGAGTCTTGATGACCCACAAGTATAGGGGATCTATAATAGTCTTTTCGATAAGTAAGAGTGTCGAACCCAACGAGGAGCAGAAGGAAATGACAAGCGGTTTTCAGCAAGGTATTCTGTGCAAGCACTGGAATTATCGTAACAGATAGTTTTGTGATAAGATAAATTGTAACGGGTAACAAGTAATAAAAGTAAACAAGGTGCAGCAAGGTGGACCAATCCTTTTTGTAGAAAAGGGCAAGCCTGGACGAACTCTTATATAAAGCAAAGCGCTCTCGAGGACACATGGGAATTGTTGTCAAGCTAATTTTCATCATGCTCATATGATTTGCGTTCGTTACTTTGATAATTTGATATGTGTGTGGACCGGTGCTTCGGTGCTGCCCTTCCTTGAACAAGCCTCCCACTTATGATTAACCCCTCTCGCAAGCATCCGCAACTATGAAAGAAGAATTAAAGTAAACCTAACCATAGCATGAAACATGTCGATCCAAATCAGCCCCTTACGAAGCAACGCATAAACTAGGGTTTAAGCTTCTGTCACTCTAGCAACCCATCATCTACTTATTACTTCCCAATGCCTTCCCCCAGGCCCGAATAATGGTCAAGTGTCATGTAGTCGACGTTCACATAACACCACTAGAGGAGAGACAACATACATCTCATCAAAATATCGAACGGATACCAAATTCACATGATTACTTATAACAAGACTTCTCCCATGTCCTCAGGAACAAATGTAACTACTCACAAAGCATATTCATAATCATAATCAGAGGAGTATTAATTATCACTAAGGATCTGAACATATGATCTTCCATTGGATAAACCAATGAGCATCAACTACAAGGAGTAATCAACACTACTAGCAACCCACGGGTACCAATCTGAGGTTTTGGGACCAAGATCGAATACAAGAGATGTACTAGGGTTTGAGAGGAGATGGTGCTGGTGAAGATATTGATGGAGATTGACCCCCTTTCGATGAGAGGATCGATGGTGATGATTTCCCCCTCCCGGCGGGATGTTTCCCCGGTAGAACAGCTCCGCTGGAGCCCTAGATTGGTTCTGCCCAGTTTCTGCCTCAAGCCGGCGATGCTTCATCCCGAAAGCTTCTTCTTTATTTTTTCTAGGGTAAAAGACACCATATAGCCAAAGATGGGCACCGGAGGCCTGCCGGGGGCCCACATGGTCGGGGGCGGGCCCTCCACCCTTGTGGCTGGCAGGTGGCCCCCCTCTGGTTCTTTCTTCGCCCAATATTTTTTATATATTCGGAAAATGAGCTCCGTGAAGTTTCAGGACTTTTGGAGTTGTGCAAAATAGGTCTCTAATATTTGCTCCTTTTCCAGTCCAGAATTCCAGCTGCCAGCAATCTCCCTCTTCATGTAAACCTTGTAAAATAAGAGAGAATAGGCATAAGTATTATGATATAATGTGTAATAACATCCCATAATGCAATAAATATCAATATAGAATCATGATGCAAAATGGACATATCACTCGTCAGTATGCAATGCTCATTTGCTTTAATGCTTCATTGTGGTTATGCTCGATGATTATGTTGCACCTCCATGCTTATGTTGATATCATGCTCATGCATTATAGATGCATCATGTTATTTTTATTATGGCTCAGCTCATTGCATTCAAGTTTAACTAGATAATAATGAACTTGAACAACTGTTGGCTGAGTCATGGTGCCACCAAATCGAGCTGATCAGTGCAACCACATTTGCCTTTTATGGGAAGGCCCTAATGTGATCTATTGTCATGCCTCTCGCTGGTGCCTCCAAAGAGGGAAGGTTATGGGCGCGCGCTACCCTGATCAGGTAGGCAGACATAAGCCTTGTGAGCCCGAGTTTGGTTATGTGCACATGTCCCCATTTGGGACCGTTTTTGTTTAGCCACGATGGTGGTCGGCCACGACGGTGGCGTTGGATGTCACGGGTTGACATCGGGGCCACCCAGGACTTAACCCAAAGGGGAGTTTGTCGGAGTGGCTGGGAGAGTGTGATGGCAATAGATCGGTTTTGTCGGAATGCTGTTGGTCCACTCGAATGGGAGTGTGAGGCCATGGGTGATATGTCTCCAACATATCTATAATTTTTGATTGTTCCATGCTATTATATTATCCATCTAGGATGTTTTATATGCATTTATATGCTATTTTATATGATTTTTGGGAGTAACCTATTAACCTAGAGCCCAGTGCCAGTTTCTGTTTTTTCCTTGTTTTTGAGTTTTACAGAAAAGGAATACCAAACGGAGTCTAATTGACGTGCCAATTTTTGATGATTCTTTATGGACCAAAAGAAGCCCCCGGAGTGAAAGAGTTGGGCCAGAAGAGTCCCGAGCCGTCGACATGGGCCCCTATCTCGTGGACGACTCGGAGACCCCCCCTGATGTGAGACCTACGTCAAAAATTCCTATAAATACAGAAACCTCCAGAAAATAACCTAGATCGGGAGTTCCGCCGCCGCAAGCCTCTGTAGCCACCTAAAACCAATCGGGACCCTGTTCCGGCACCCTGCCGGAGGGGGGAACCCTTACCGGTGGCCATCTTCATCATCCCGACGATCTCCATGACGAGGAGGGAGTAGTTCACCCTCGCGGCTGAGGGTATGTACCAGTAGCTATGTGTTTGATCTCTCTCTCCCTCTCTCTCTCGTGTTCTTGATTTGGCACGATCTTGATGTATCGCGAGCTTTGCTATTATAGTTGGATCTTATGATGTTTCTCCCCCTCTATTCTCTTGTAATGGATTGAGTTTTCCCTTTGAAGTTATCTTATCGGATTGAGTCTTTAAGGATTTGAGAACACTTGATGTATGTCTTGCGTGGGATACCCGTGGTGACAATGGGGTATTCTATTGATCCACTTGATGTATGTTTTGGTGATCAACTTGCGGGTTCCGTGACCTTGGGAATCTATGCATTGGGGTTGGCACACGTTTTCGTCTTGACTCTCCGGTAGAAACTTTGGGGCACTCTTTGAAGTTCTTTGTGTTGGTTGAATAGATGAATCTGAGCTTGTGTGATGCATATCGTATAATCATACCCACGGATACTTGAGGTGACATTGGAGTATCTAGGTGAGATTAGGGTTTTGGTCGATTTGTTTCTTAAGGTGTTATTCTAGTACGAACTCTATGATAGATCGAACGGAAAGAATAGCTTCGCGTTATTTTACTACGGACTCTTGAATAGATCGATCAGAAATGATTACTTTGAGGTGGTTTCGTACCCGACAATAATCTCTTCGTTTGTTCTCCGCTATTAGTGACTTTGGAGTGACTCCTTGTTGCATGTTGAGGGATAGTTATGTTATTATTGTTGAGAGAACTTGCACTAGTGAAAGCATGAACTAGGCCTTGTTTCAACGCATTGCAATACCATTTATGCTCACTTTTATCATTAGTTACCTTGCTGTTTTTATATTTTCATATTACAAAAACCTATATCTACCATCCATATTGCACTTGTATCACCATCTCTTCGCCGAACTAGTGCACCTATTCAATTTCCCATTGTATTGGGTGTGTTGGGGGCACAAGAGACTCTTTGTTATTTGGTTGCAGGGTTGCTTGAGAGAGACCATCTTCATCCTACGCCTCCCACGGATTGATAAACCTTAGGTCATCCACTTGAGGGAAATTTGCTACTGTCCTACAAACCTCTGCACTTGGAGGCCCATCAACGTCTACAAGAAGAAGGTTGCGTAGTAGACATCAAGTAGTTTCTGGCACCGTTGCCGGGGAGGTGAGTGCTTGAAGGTATATCTTTAGATCTTGCAATCGAATCTTTTAGTTTCTTGTTTTATCACTAGTTTATTCTATAAAAGAAAACTACAAAAAATGAAATTAAGGTTGCCTCATATGCTTCATCTTTTTAATATCTTTCGTGAAAATAAGGATTCCGATAATTGTGCGAAAGTGTTAGAAGAAGAGTGCATTAAAATGTTTGGCACTAAATCTTTGAATGACGAGCATGATTGCAATGTTGTTAGTATGAATTCTTTGAATAACCCTGATGCTAATGATATGCAAGGCCACAAGCTTGGGGATGCTATGTTTGATGAAGATGATATTTTTTGTCCCCCAAGTTTTGATGGGCAAATTTATTATGATGATAGCATGCCTCCTATTTATGATGATTATATTGATGAAAGTGGGTTTGGAAGAGTGTCAACTTTAGGAAGTAATGATCCCACTATTTTGGAGGATGTTGAATATTATTGTGATAATTATGAAAGTGGATTTGGAGAGGTCATGACTTTATTTAGTGATGAATCCACTATTTCGGAAGAGGTTCCAATTGATTATGAGAACAAAGTTGCTATCTATGATGATTATTGTGATGACTTGTATACTATTAAGAATAATGATAACCATGAAACTTTTCATTATGATTTTAATTTTCAATTGGATTATGCCTCACATGATAGTTATTTTGTTGAGTTTGCTCCCACTACTATTCCGAATGAGAAGAATTTTGCTTATGTGGAGAGTAGTAAATTTTCTATGCTTTTAGATCATGAAAAGAATGCTTTATGTGATGGTTATATTGTTTAATTCATTCATGATGCTACTAAAAACTATTATGAGGGAGGAACGTATGCTTGTATGAATTACAATAATGTCAAGTTTCCTCTGTATGTGCTTCAAGTTTTGAAGTTATGCTTGTTTTGCCTTCCTATGCTACTTGATTATTGTTCCCATAAGTTGTTTGCTCACAAAATCCCTATGCATAGGAAGTGGGTTAGACTTAAATGTGCTAGTCATATTCTTCATGATGCTCTCTTTATGTTTCAATTCTTATCTTTTATGTGAGCATCATTGAAATCATCATGCCTAGCTAGGGGCATTAAACAATAGCGCTTGTTGGGAGGCAACCCAAATTTATTTTTTTTCATTGCTTTTTGCTCCTGTTTAGTAATAAATAATTCATATAGCCTCTGTTTAGATGTGGTTTTATGTTTTAATTAGTGTTTGTGCCAAGTAGAACCTTTGGGAAGACTTGGGTGAAGTCTTTATGATCTTGCTGTAAAAAACAGAAACTTTCGTGCTCACGAGATTAGATGCCATTTTTTACTAGAGAGTGATTTTAGGTTGATTCTTTTTGCAGATGATTAATAGACAAATTCCTAAGGTCCACCAGTTTATTTAAGAATTTTTGGAGTTCCATAAGTATACGTTAGATACAGATTACTAAAGACTATTCTGTTTTTGACAGATTCTGTTTTCTGTGTGTTCTTTGCTTATTTTGATGAATCTATGAGTAGTATCAGAGGGTATGAACCATAGAGAAGTTGGAATACAGTAGATATTACACCAATATGAATTTATAATGAGTTCACAACAGTACCTAAGTGGTGGTTTTATTTTCTTATACTAACGGAGCTTACGGGTTTTCTGTTGAGTTTTGTGTTGTGAAGTTTTCAAGTTTTGGGTAAAGATTCGATGAACTATGGAATAAGGAGTGGCAAGAGCCTAAGATTGGGGATGCCCAATGCACCCCAAGGTAATATTCCAGGAAAACCAAGAGCCTAAGCTTGGGGATGCCCCGGATGGCATCCCCTCTTTCATCTTCGTTCATCAGTAACTTTACTTGGAGCTATATTTTTATTCACCACATGATATGTGTTTTGCTTGGAGCGTCATTTTATTTTATTTTGTTTTGATTGCTGTTTTAATAAAATACCAAGATCTGAAATTATTAAATGTTAGAGAGTCTTCACATAGTTGCATAATTATTCGACTACTCATTGATCTTCACTTATATCTTTCGGAGTAGTTTGTCATTCGCTCTAGTGCTTCACTCATATCTTTTTAGAGCACGACGGTGGTTTTATTTTGAAGAAATAGATAAACTCTCATACTTCACTTATATTATTTTGAGAGTCTTAAACAGCATGGTAATTTGCTTGGGTTATAAAATTTAGTCCTAATATGATAGGCATCCAAGAGGGATATAATAAAAACTCTCATATAAAGTGCATTGAATTTCAGAGAAGTTTTGAGAGAAGTTTGATTCCTTATGATTGTTTTGAGATATGAAGATGGTGATATTAGAGTCATGCTAGTGAGTAGTTGTGAATTTCATTCCAGTAGCATGCACGTATGGTGAACCGTTATGTGATGAAGTCGGAGCATGATTTATTTATTGATTGTCTTCCTTATGAGTGGCGGTCGGGGACAAGCGATAGTCTTTTACTACCAATCTATCCCCCTAGGAGCATGCGCTAGTACTTCGTTTCGATAACTAATAAATTTTTCAATAAGTATATGAGTTCTTTATGACTAATGTTGAGTCCATGTATTATACGCACTCTCACCCTTCCACCATTGCTAGCCTCTCTAATACCGCGCAACTTTCGCCGGTACCATACACCCACCATATACCTTCCTCAAAACAGCCACCAGACCTACCTATCATGGCATTTCCGTAGCCATTCCGAGATATATTGCCATGCAACTTTCCACCGTTCCGTTTATTATGACACGCTCCATCATTGTCATATTGCTTTGCGTGATCATGTACTTGACATCGTATTTGTGGCAAAGCCGCCGTCCATGATTTTCATATATGTCAATCTTGATTCATTGCACATCCCGGTACACCTCCAGAGGCATTCACATAGAGTCATATTTTTTTTCTAGGTATTGAGTTATAATTCTTGAGTTGAAAGTAAATAAAAGTGTGATGATCATCATTATTAGAGCATTGTCCCAAGTGAGGAAAGTTCCCCCACAAGTCGGGATGAGACTCCGGACAAAATAAATAAATAAAAGAGGCCATAAAAAAGGAGAAGGCCCAAAAAAACAAAAAAAATGATGAGAGAAAAAGAGAGAAGGGGCAATGCTACTATCCTTTTACCACACTTGTGCTTCAAAGTAGCACCATGATCTTCATGATAGAGAGTCTCCTATGTTGTCACTTTCATATACTAGTGGGAATCTTTCATTATAGAACTTGGCATGCATATTCCAATGATGGGCTTCCTCAAATTGCCCTAGGTCTTCGTGAGCAAGCAAGCTAGATGCACACCCACTTAGTTTCTTTTGTTGAGCTTTCATACATTTATAGCTCTAGTGCATCTGTTGCATGGCAATCCCTACTCACTCACATTGATATCTATTGATGGGCATCTCCATAGCCCATTGATACGCCTAGTTGATGTGAGACTATCTTCTCCTTTTTGTCTTCACAATAACCACCATTCTACTCCACCTATAGTGCTATGTCCATGGCTCACACTCGTGTATTGCGTGGAAATTGAAAAAGTTTGAGAACATCAAAAGCATGAAACCATTGCTTGGCTTGTAATCGGGGTTGTGCATGATTGAAATATTTTGTGTCATGAAGATAGAGCATAGCCAGACTATATGATTTTGTAGGGATAACTTTCTTTGGCCATGATATTTCGAGAAGCCATGATTGCTTTATTAGTATGCTTGAAGTATTATCGTTCTTATGTCAATATTAAACTTTTGTCTTGAATCTTATGGATCTGAATATTCTCGCCACAATAAAGAGAATTACATGGATAAATATGTTAGGTAGCATTCCACATGAAAAATTCTGTTTTATCATTTACCAACTCGAGGACGAGCAGGAATTAAGCTTGGGGATGCTGATACGTCTCCAACGTATCTATAATTTTTTATTGTTCCATGCTATTATATTATCCATCTAGGTGTTTTATATGCATTTATATGCTATTTTATATGATTTTTGGGACTAACCTATTAACCTAGAGCCCAGTGCCAGTTTCTGTTTTTTCCTTGTTTTTGAGTTTTACACAAAAGGAATACCGAACGGAGTCCAATTAACGTGCCAATTTTTGATGATTTTTTATGAACCAAAAGAAGCCCCCGGAGTGAAAGAGTTGGGCCAGAAGAGTCCCGAGCCGTCCACGAGGGTGGAGGGCGCGCCCTACCCCCCTAGGCGTGGGCCCCTATCTCGTGGACGACTCGGAGACCCCCCTGACGTGAGACCTACGCCAAAAATTCCTATAAATACAGAAACCTCCAGAAAATAACCTAGATCGGGAGTTCCGCTGCCGCAAGCCTTTGTAGCCACCAAAAAGCAATCGGGACCCTGTTCTAGCACCCTGCCGGAGGGGGGAACCCTCACCGGTGGCCATCTTCATCATCCCGGCGCTCTCCATGACGAGGAGGGAGTAGTTCACCCTCGGGGCTGAGGGTATGTACCAGTAGCTATGTGTTTGATCTCTCTATCTCTCTCGTGTTCTTGATTTGGCACGATCTTGATGTATTGCGAGCTTTACTATTATAGTTGGATCTTATGATGTTTCTCCCCCTCTATTCTCTTGTAATGGATTGGGTTTTCCCTTTGAAGTTATCTTATCGGATTGAGTCTTTAAGGATTTGAGAACACTTGATGTATGTCTTGCGTGGGATACCCGTGCTGACAATGGGGTATTCGTTTGATCCACTTGATGTATGTTTTGGTGATCAACTTGCGCGTTCCGTGACCTTGGGAATCTATGCATAGGGGTTGGCACACATTTTCGTCTTGACTCTCCGGTAGAAACTTTGGGGCACTCTTTGAAGTTCTTTGTGTTGGTTGAATAGATGAATCTGAGATTGTGTGATGCATATCATATAATCATACCCATGGATACTTGAGGTGACATTGGAGTATCTAGGTGACATTAGGCTTTTGGTTGATTTGTGTCTTAAGGTGTTATTCTAGTACGATCTCTATGATAGATCGAACAGAAAGAATAGCTTCGCGTTATTTTACTACGGACTCTTGAATAGATCGATCAGAAAGGATAACTTTGAGGTGGTTTCATACCCTACAATAATCTCTTCGGTTGTTCTCCACTATTAGTGACTTTGGAGTGACTCTTTGTTGCATGTTGAGGGATAGTTATATGATCTAGTTATGTTATTATTGTTGAGAGAACTTTCAGTAGTGAAAGTATGAACCCTAGGCCTTGTTTCAATGCATTGCAATACCGTTTATGCTCACTTTTATCATTAGTTACCTTGCTGTTTTTATATTTTCAGATTACAAAAACCTATATCTACCATCCATATTGCACTTGTATCACCATCTCTTCGCCGAACTAGTGCACCTATACAATTTACCATTGTATTGGGAGTGTTGGGGACACAAGTGACTCTTTGTTATTTGGTTACAGGGTTGCTTGAGAGAGACCATCTTCATCCTACGCCTCCCATGGATTGATAAACCATAGGTCATCCACTTGAGTGAAATTTGCTACTGTCCTACACACCTCTGCACTTGGAGGCCCAGCAACGTCTACAAGAAGAAGGTTGCATAGTAGACATCAATGGGTTCCGTGGTCTGGGTACAGTGTACTAACCTCTGCAGAGTGTGTGTTTAAATCTATTGATAGCCACGCCCGCGGATATGGGCCCAATTCATAGTCGGTCACACTATGAGCCAACTATAATAATAACTCACTGGTACGTGTCGGTGCTATACAAATATTTTTTAAACCCTTTCCGCGACGGCATTTGGAACCGTTGCCAAGTGAGTGTGGTCGATAGGGAGGTCCTTCCCACACGACCCAGAAATCGTCGGGGATAGGCCCTCCTGGGACACCAAATGAGCTCGTGTGCGATCGGGCGAGGCATCGAAACCCAATCATTTCCGTAGGTATGTACATCCCACACGGTGAATCCGAGAAAAGCATTTCCGTAGGTATGTATATCACATACAGTCAATGAAAGGAATACGTTTCCGTTCTTATGTACATCCCACACAGTCAATCCAGGGAAAACATTTCCGTTCGTATGTACATCCCACACAGTTTTATGTGTAGGCTTGTGTGTGAAAGGTGTAACTATCACACACGCTCTGCCTTGGTTAACTGTTTGCTTTTATCAACTACATCACACACGATTTGATGAAGAAAACTGTGTGGCATTGGGCTATCCATCACAAGCGCTTTAACTTCTAGAACCATTTGCAAAGTTCCATGACATATTTAGCAGGTTTATTTTACAATTAATAATTCCAGTATTACGCAAATTCACATTTCATACCGAACAGTTGTTTGCCAATTTCATATCAGGCACGTAAATATATTATAACATCACAATACGATAGCTACATGAAAACAGCACAATACAACATATAGCTAGTTCAACTTCATAAGAACAATATTAGAACAATATATTCATTTCCCTAATCGAGATCATCCAGGCTCGTCTTATCCACCTTTGCTTTCAGTTCAGTAAGAACTTGTTTTGCACTATCCAACTGGGAAAGTGCCTCCTCCTTCGCCAACACCATCTTAGCAAGGTCTGATTTAAAACATCTGAGCTCATTCTCCACCTTCCTCTTTTTATCCCGCATCTTCAAATATTCTTCGGCATTGACAACTCTTTCTCTGTTCTCTTCCTCATACATGCTCCAGAGCTTCTCTAGGCACATCTTCAAAGACTGTGGCCACTCTTGATCAACCCACTCCAAGTAAGAACACTTCCGTTCATCCTATAATATTTAAAACTAGATCAGTAACAATTGTAGGGGAAATAGGTTTATAGCAACATAGAAAATCACCAATGCTTATTTTGAAAAACTGAAGAAACATGTTAATTATGACATATCTTCTCAAAAAGATCAATGTGCAAATGAATTAATTGCTACTGAGACAACAACCAAATTCTGGAACATCAGAAGCTATAATTAACTACAACAACGCTACAAGTTCTTACTCATGTACAATAAATAACAAATTGAACATTTTATGAGGAAGGTAAATATAACTGCAACAACATAGCGATAGTGTTTGGATGATAGCAAATTGATACTAACAGGTGTGTACATGCACAAATTTAGTAACATAGAACTAATAGCACTAAGGCCGTCCACTATGTATGCCAAACAGGTGTAAAGACAACTGTTTCTACATCTTGCACCGGTGCCCTGCACTAGCGAGCCGATGCAGCAGAAAAAAATCAGGGACCTGGACTCCGGAGCACCTAGTTGCTTCGATGCCCAGTTCCTTCGTGCCATACAGATGTAGTATTTTACTGCTTGGCTTCTCGGATGTGTGGACCAAAGTTGGTTGCACAAACTGCTGAAGCGGTGCCAAATAATTTTCTAATGGCACCGCTGATGAGATGGTAATTATTTTAGATAATAGGTACAAACTGTGACACTGTCTTAGGATGCGTTTGGTTGAAGGTGTGGTATGAATGGGTTGGGACCGTGACAGTGTCTGAATCACATCTAACAAATGATTTTTAACAATGAAAGAGGGTCTAACCTTCTCTGCACATGCCAGAAACTTCCTCCCACTGTCCATAGGTTCAAACGCAAGTAGCTTCACGCATGGAGATTGATGGTGACAACGAGCAGATAGATCTTCAGCCACCCAGCTCCATTCGTTGCCACTGATGGTCCTAGGGAGCTAAAAAAGGAAGAAATTACTCAAATCGACCACTAGGTAAAAATCCTTCATTCCAAGTCATAGCCCGAGAGAGACAAGAGAGGCATACCCGGGTGGTGAAGGAGTCATCGCCGAAGGAGGAACCGCTGGAGAGGTCTTTGAAGAAGACCGTGGCGACCCCGACGGTAGGATGCGAGACAACGAGAGCGAGGAAGCGGCTATAGCTTAGGAAGGAACACTGGTACAGCGACGTCCTAAACAAACGGTTTAAAACCCCTTTCCGCGACGGCATTTTGGAACCGTCGCCAAGTGAGTGTGGGCGATAGGGGGGTCCTTCCCACACGACCAAGAAATCGCCGGGGATAGGCCCTCGTGGGACCCAGGCTGGGGCCGTGTGTGATCGGGCGAGGCATGGAAACCCAATCATTTCCGTAGGTATGTACATCCCACACGGTGAATCCCAGAAATCATTTTCATAGGTATGTACATCCCACACGGTGAATCCCATAAATCATTTCCGAGGTATGTACATCCCACACGGTGAATCCCAGAAATCATTTCCGTAGGTATGTACATCCCACACGGTGAATCCCATAAAATCATTTCCGTAGGTATGTACATCCCACACAGTTCTTTGTGTGGAAACGTTTGTGCAAGGTGGCCTAACACAAACGGTTCACTGCCAGAAGCCGTGTGTGATTGTTAGTTGATCGAACACGCCTACTTTCTAGAAACCGTGCGGGTTGTTTGAGTTCATTGCCCACGGTGTTGTCTGAGTAACCATTTGCAATAGAAAACCCCAATAAGCAGGGTAATTAGCCTATTATTGATAATCCATGTACTAATCAAACTGATATTTCTTATAAAACATGCCAGATATTTCATATCCGTATAAAAGCAACCAGGATTTCATAATCGAATTACATCAGATAGCTTCGGCACTCAGTTACGCCATTACACAACAGCACCAAGTTTCACATGCAGCATCAAAAACCTTTGGAAAGTAGCATCATACACGGTAAATAGACAGATGAATCTCATCTGGGAAACTGCAAAAGCAGAAGGCAAATATTGAGCCTTCGGTGATGTTGAATGTCCTTGCAACTTTAGGCCAGTGGCTATGGATAATTGCACGCCCAACCTTCGTCCTCTTCAGCAAGACTTCAATATTGTACCGTGGGTGTTGAATGAATACCTTCCTCGCCTCTTGACCATGCAGTTGGTTTGAGAGGTAATCATCAGTGAACTGCTTTGAAAAGTACTGAAAACAAAGCTATGCATAAATCGTTGTTGTAAATTTTGAAATGGCGCAAGGGGTAAAAACAAGGTAAAAGAGTTGGTACCATCCTATAGTTGACTGATGTCTTATTCATTGTGCAAACAAAGATCTTGCTATTATTCGTCGCAAGTTTCTTCATCCTAACAATCTTTCTGAGTTTCTTGACTTGACTGATATTCATGGAAATCTCATTTCCCATATGCAAAATGGGTCGAACAGTGGGTCTAAGCCTCTGACAGCAGGACCTACATGTGCAAGACCAAATTGTAAGAAACCTAAATATTAGAATGACTCCTGCAACTGCACAATAATGTGCTATTAGCCAAAGGACCCTGCTTGAACAAACCTCGATAGTAAACCGCAGTGTCTCCCATTGTTTCCCTGCAACACACATAAGGAAGATCTTGATCAGGTTAACTGAGAGTTGCCATACTATCAGTAGAATATGCATTGAGTACAACCAAATTCGATTGGTGGCACATGCATAACAATACAAAATTGTACCCACAGCAAATGAAAATCAAATTGTAGAACTGAACCAAACAGTTAAATGGACAGCAGACCAAATGAACCAAAATAGTTAACTGAGCACGACATTGCAGAATAGAAACATGTACTAGAAGATAAGACAGTTCACAAAACAAAGAATGATTGAGAACAGTACTACGAAATGTAGCAATTGTTGGACCAAAGTGTTAACTGAACATTACATTTCAGAGGACCAAACTGTTAACTGTATTTCATCAGATTGCATATTAAAATTACAGAGGACAAAATACTAGAAGGCACTGGCGGTGGCCTAGAGAAAACACCATGAACTGTATTTTAAAGTAGACAACCGCGCGGCGGTGTCAACGGTGGCCTCGAAAACGAGGTGCTCCTCCAAGATCTGGCGGTCAACACGCTCGTCAGTCGGGGCATGTGGGACGGGAAAGGAGGAGGATGGTGTGTGTGGGGTGTGGATTACCTGACCATATTGACAAGGCCGCGCAGCAAGAAGAAGGGTCGGCGGCGAGGAAGCCGCACAACAAAAAGAAGGGTCACCGGCAAGGAGGCGGCGCTGCAAGAAGAAGGGTCGCCGGCGAGGAAGCGGCGCTGCAAGAAGAAGGGTAGCCGGCAAGGAGGCGGTGCTGCAAGAAGAAGGGTAGCCGGCAAGGAGGCGGCGCTGCAAGAAGAAGGGTCGCCGGCGAGGAGGATGACCTGCCAGTAAGTAGCAGTGAAGGTTTGAACTTGGAAAGCAAGGAGGAACAGTGGAAATGTGGCTTTTGGTAGGAGGGAGGGGCGGGGAGATAGATATTTCTGCGGTGGCCAAAAAATTTCGCTCGGTGCCACGAGAAACTGGCCCGGAAGTGTGGTTCAAGCGGGGGCGGTGGACTGTAGACGACGAAGCTTCCTGCGTAAGCCAGACAAGACGGTGGGCCAAGATATTTTATATCGCACCCCACACGATTCTTTTTAGTAAACACACTAGCGTACTCCTCCGGAAAGCAGCAAACACACTAATACAAACTAGCGTACAGAGAAAACACATCATACAAGCAGACATAACGCGCGGCTACTCGGTGCACTCAGTCGGAGATGGTGACGATGTCCTTTCCCTTGCCGAGGGCAAGACTCAGCGGTGCAGGAGATTCAACCTCCACCTCCTCTCTAGCAGGCTCCTGGCGCGTAGCACTGCGCTGCGGTGATGGTGCGGGAGGGACAGGCGGTAGTGCGGGTGTGGCAGGCGGTGCAGCTCTGACTGGAGTAGGAGCGGTGACTCGGTCGAACTCCTCAGTGGTAGGCAGACGGCGAGCAGTGGCCAAAATGGCCGGTGCATAAGAGGCTGAAGACGAGACGAATGTCAGAGGCGGTGCCGTGTGGAGAAGCTCCTTCCTGCAGGCAGGACCGCCCCGGACTAAGTCCATGCGGGCAGCCACAAGATCATCCACGAGGTTGTCGAAGGATTCCTCCAGAGCCTTGAGGTACTCCACGACCATCTCGATGGCTTCATCTCGCTCTCCCCGATGGCAGGCGAATGCATAGTGACAAGTGTATGGCACATGGCATGGGAGGTAGCGGTAGCGACGAGTCTTCATCATCGAAAGGATGTCCCGAAGACGAGCTATCGCCTCACGGGCAGCCATCTGCATGGCATGCCTCTCCGTAGGCATGGCCCTTCCCACAAAACGGAAGTGGCGAGATGCAGAACGTCCTCCCTTGAATTGCACCACGGCTTGGTGCATAGACACGTCGTCGCTGAGCTTGTGCTGGTAAAGCGTGAACTCCGGACGAGTCGCTGGCCCGATCGCGAGCTTGGTGATGGAAACGAGGAGTTTGACAAACCCCTCGGGCACGTTCGTGAACACTCGAGTCTCGCAGTTGCTGCCAGCCATCTACAAAAGTAGGCAAAAATTCTGAGTAGTCAAGTCATAAATTTATGATGACCAACAGAAAATAGCTACAATTGCAAAATGCTAAAAAAGCACAAAAGACGCTAATAACCGATTAGCGATCGCACCTAGTGGCTTCCTACAGTCAGCCTGGCTCTGATACCAAGCTTGTCACGACCGGTTTTTCAATAAAATATTTATTGAGAGACCAATCCCTTTTACGGACCAGTAAGGAAGAATTCCTTCTCACTGGTAGACAATATCTTGGTCACAGAAGAAAAATACCAGGAGTACTGAATATAATACAAGGTTGAGCGGAGACTGCTCAACAATTTATTACATGAACGCCGATAAAACATAACGGCGGATAGGGTGGCATGACTACTAACTCACGATAACAACGGTGGTGGAGATATCACCGCGAAGTGGGTGATATGACTCCTGAAAACTACAGCTCTTCGAGCGTCGGAGTGAGGCTCGAGGAGACTTATTGCGGGTGGTGGAAGCGTATATAATACAAGTGACCAATATCCAGGATCGCACGGGACTAACTGGGATTCCTCTAGGCGTCGGACTCACTATCAAACTCTTCATCCAAGAGGTCGCCTTCGTCAACATCTGGCCAAAACAACAAGCCAGGTGAGTACTATGAAAGTACTCGCAAGACAGTTCGGACATAAGGTATAACAAATGTAAACATGATGCATATGAATAGATTTAACAAGTGCGTTCAGACATAGAGATAATGATGCATGGGAAAATAACAGGGAAGTCGGGCGGTAGTCCTCCCGGAATCCCAAAATAAATACTGGGTGCCAAACGAGGGTCTGAATGACTCCTCGAGAGGAAACTGCAAGAATAATAATACCGGTGCCAAACGAGGGTCTGAATGACTCCTCGAGAGGAAACTGCAAGAATAATAATGCCGCAGTCGGGCGTCGGGGCGACACCACATAAAGGGCTTATAACAGACAATAAAAGACAGTGCGTGCCGCAGTCGGACGTCTGAGCGACATCACATAAAGGGCTCATATTAAAAGTAAGGGACAAACATGCCACAGTCGGACGTCTGAGCGACATCACATAAAGGGCTCATATTGAAAGTAAGGGACAAACATGCCACAGTCGGACGTCTGAGCGACATCACATAAAGGGCTTATATTCATAACATAGTAACTCATGAATCTTAAATCATGTCAAGAGAATAATCAGACATGAGATAAACAACCGGGTTGGTCCATCCACATGAATAACGTTCAGCTAAGTTTACTACTCATGCTCGCTTATCGGAAAGAAGAATATACCACGAGGTTACGACATAGACATGGATACGCTGATCACGTTACTGGACCATGGGTACGATGACTCGGAAGGATTTGACTCTGCAGAGTTTGTACTTTAACCACAGCCAACGGATTTCAGTAGTCACGGGGACTAGTTCCTTTACGGTGTTTTGGGAGAAACACATCTAACCAGTACACACCCATTCAACAATCCGAAGCCAGGAATCACCCTCGGCAACGTTCAAGAAAAACCTTGAGACGGGGAGGCTACAACCTCGCGTAGCATGGGATCAAATTTCTATACGCGCGCTCTAAGGGGTGCCCCCCTCTCGGTCCCAACCGGAAACACCCATGCCCCCTGACCGGATGACTGGCTTTAATCCAGGGCCATGGAACCATCATCCCGGCCCCTCTGTTTGGTGTGTACACGGAAAAAGGTTACCAACTTACTAAACCGCATTCTGGCAGAAAACAAGTGGTAGCACGGAAGGGGAAAGAACGATAACGTGACTCCGTCCACGTTAACGTCGGAATTTGTCGGATGACGCAAGGCTGGCATGCTACAACAGTACCACCTTGCTGCCCTTCATGTCACCACATGATTAGGCCATCTCTCATCAGAGATCATCACAACTTTGGAACACGCGGGTAGTTGCCTTACAAGCAATGAGGTACTCACCGATACTCATATGCCACGCACAACCTCTCACGCAAACATGCAAAACACCTATCATATCAAAGGTTCAAACATGCTTGCCTGGTTCGGAGAAATCGGAGTCTAGCTCGGCGAACTTCGCAGCTCCGTCACCTCTTCCGGAACCTACGGCATAGCGAAAAAGTATACTAACGTGAAAACCAACGCGTGCATAAAAGTTGTTCCAAAAAATTTCCAAATAAATCCCATAAAAAACTAGAGAAAATTTTAAGATTGTCAGAAAAAGAATCATTCAAAAATCACTTTTTATTAAAAAGTTATAAGGGTTTCTGTCCAGGGACTCATCTGTAATGAAACAGAGAAGTTCCAGGGGCTTCACTGAGAAAACAGAAAACGCTTCGGAAAGAAACGCGCCAGCTCAAAGAGAAAACGTATTCGCCCGAAGGCGCCAACAGAAAACGCTTTGAGGGAGAAGAGAATAGAGGCTGACAGGGGGGGTCCACATGTCAGGTTTAAAAAGTTCGCCGGCGCCCGAAGACTGCGGTGGTCGTCGGCGTCGAACAACGGCGAGACAGGGAGATCGGAGTGTACCAAGAGCTTCAGCGTGTCCTTCCGCGTCGGTGGGTGGTGGACTCGACCGACGGGGAGCACCACATCGACGGCGACACTTTCTCCAGCGGACGGCGGCTCGGGTGATGGTGGAGAACTCCGGTGGGTGCTGCAAACTCCGAATTGAAGCGCGGGTCAGGAGAGTGGATGCATAGGGAAGCTACTGGCAAGAGATGGGAGGCGGAGGTGCACGCACGGGAGCGAATCGAGCTGGATCCCGTGGCGGGTCGAGGCGGCCGGAGTCGGGCAAGAAAGCTCCCTCGGGGCTCTTCCAGTGGCTTGGTGTGGTCTAGGTGGAGTGCAGAGGTGGTGTGGGTTCGAGTTGAAGCTCGGGGCCTCTATTTATAGGCGGATCGAGGGGGTGGCCGTGAACGGAGAATCTCCGGCGAGCAATTACGGCGAGGCAGCAGATTGGCAGGGGGTTTAGGTGGCCAGGTAGCATCAGTGGGAGTTACTGGTCCCGTTCCCCCGCTAATCCCGGTCGGTCTTGGCGTAATGGCGCCGGTCCATGGTGGGGTGGCCGCACGGGCACGACGGCAGCAGAGAGCGCGCTCCACGCCCAGCGGTTCACGACGAGGGTGGCAGCGCGCACTGGGGAGTGGGTGGCCACGCGGCGGCCTCCGGTGGCTTGGGCGGCGCTGGGTGGCGCCGTCTGCGCTGTGCCTCTCTCTGGCGGCCGCAAAGCCGCCGCTGGCGTCGGTCACGGGGCGGCGCACCTCCTCCAGCTCGTCGCCGACGTCCGCAAGGCTCCAGGCACTCGTGCGGTGCAGAGGACAAGGGGGAGGGGACAGGAAACACGGCGACGCCGAGGCACTAGCGAGATCGACTACGGACACTGAAGAAACGACAGCAACACTGAACTGTTCTCTGAATTTGACTGAACCTGATTTTGACAATGGCCTGCAGGTGTTCGACAGAATGATCTGGCAAGGAGAAAATTTTTCCTGGGGCTGGGACTTGGTGAGGTGACCTCTCAATGCACCCAGAGGCTGCCTGATTTTTCTCAAAAAATTTGGAGAAGGATTTGAATGAATTTCATCAAATTTTGCAAATCTGGTCCAAACTTGCAGCAAGTATAATTTGAAAAATTTGAACTGAAGACCAGTGGATCTTCATGGATCTTGGTTGAGGGCTCAAAGGACTAGGAAGGGAAAATGGTTTGGGGGTAAAAATCAAAACAGAAATGGTAGCTCCTTTGTAAATCTCCAAGGGCTAGAATAGAAGGCAGAAATTGTTTTGATAAGATTTAAATGGAAAATAATCATATGGGGAGGTTCAACTTGCTGGATTTGATGCAAATCATGACCCAAAGATGAGGGAAGGTTTAGGAGAGTGGATTTGCACTAAGGTCATGGCATGAGAGATTTGTTGAAAGTGGTAAAGGATTATTCCAAAAGCTATAGAGTATTTTCAAAGAAATTTTCAAAAGACATTTTTCCCAAGTGAAAAGCATTTTGGCTTGAGTCCAAAATAAAAAGAAAGAACCTCCAAGACCAAAATCATGTCTTGGGTGAAACCAAATAAAACTCTTGCCATAAAAATATTTTGAAAGGGAGGGTTCTTTTGAAGGAAAAATTTAAATCACCTCCCTCAAGTCAAATAAATTTTTTGAAAAATCCAAATGAAATCTTGGGTGTCACAACACCTACCCCCTTAGGAAAAATCTCGTCCTCGAGATTTTAGCTGATCCTCGAATAGATATGGATACTCTGCCTGGAGAAAATCTTCCCTTTCCCATGTCGCTTCATCCTCAGTGTGGTTGCTCCACTGAACTTTGAAATTTTTTGTTGTTTTCTGACGGGTCCTCCTTTCAGACTCTTCCAATATCTTTACTGGCCTTTCTCTGTAGGTGAGGTCTGGATGTACATCGATGCTCTCATGGGATACATGCTTCTCCGGGTTACTTACACATTTTCTCAATTGTGAGACGTGGAATACGTCATGGACGTCTGACAGCTCCTTGGGTAAGTCTAGTTTGTAGGCCACTGTGCCTCTTCGTGCCTCTATACAAAATGGTCCGATAAATCTGGGGGCTAGCTTCCCCTTAATCTTGAACCGTTGCAGACCCCTCATAGGAGACACTCGTAGGTATACGAAATCACCGGGTTCAAAGCTGACCTCACGATGTTTTTGATCGTAGTAGCTCTTTTGTCGGCTCTGTGCTGTTTTGAGTCTATCCCTGATCTGCTTAAGTTTCTCCTCGGCCTCTTTAAGCATGTCTGGGCCGAAGATACGGCTGTCACCTGTATCTGACCAATTCAGTGGGGTACGACACCTCCGTCCATACAATGCTTCAAAGGGTGCCATTTGCAAGCTGGCTTGGTAACTGTTGTTGTAAGCAAACTCGGCATACGGCAAACTCTCTTCCCAACTGGACCCATAGGTGAGCACACAGGCTCTCGGCATATCCTCTAGGATTTGGTTCACATGTTCCGTTTGTCCATCAGTCTGAGGGTGGTACGCTGTACTGAAAGCTAGCTGCATGCCCAGAGCTTGTTGCAGGTGATCCCAAAATTTGGAGACAAATTGTGTGCCTCGGTCGGATATTATAGTCTTTGGGACTCCATGCAAACAAACTATACGGGAGAGATAAAGTTTGGCCAGTCTTTGTGTGGAGTAGGTCGTCTTTACGGGAATGAAATGGGCTACCTTGGTTAGCCTATCTGTGATGACCCATATGGCATCATTTCCGCGTTGTGATCGTGGTAGTCCGACGATGAAGTCCATTCCTATTTCATCCCATTTCCACTCCGGTATCCTGTTTGGCTGGAGTAGCCCTGCTGGCTTTTGATGCTCGGCCTTGATGCGCTGACATGAATCGCAACAAGCAATAAATGTGGCTATATCCCTTTTCATACCGTGCCACCAAAATCTTTCCTGAATGTCTTTGTACATTTTGGTTCCTCCAGGGTGGATCGAGTATGGAGCGCTGTGGCTTTCGGTTAGGATTTGTTGCTTGAGTTCCTCAATGTTAGGTACGCAAAGCCTATCTCCGTACCATAATATTCCTTCACTGTCTGAGACGAACTCTGAAGCCTTGCCAAGGCTCATTTTTCTCTTTATTCCTTCGATGCTGGGGTGCCCTTGTTGTGCCTTCTTAATTTGCTCCATTAGGGTGGGTTGCAATTCCAGATTCGATACGGTGCCTTCAGTGACCAACACCATGTTGAGTCTTGCGAACTCCTGCTGAAACTCAGGCCCCAAATTTTGCGGACTGACATTGTCCGGGCTGGGGTTTTGACTAAGGGCATCAGCCACTACATTTGCTTTTCCTGGATGGTAGTGAATGCCGACATCATAGTCCTTGACCAATTCCAACCAACGTCGTTGGCGTAAATTTAGCTCTGGTTGTGTGAAAATATATTTAAGGCTCTTATGGTCCGTATATATTTCACAGCGATTTCCCAACAGAAAGTGCCTCCACTCCTTGAGTGCATGTATGACTGCTGCTAGCTCCAAGTCATGTGTTGGGTAATTTTCCTCATGTTTTCGCAGCTGCCTGGAGGCATACGCGACAACTTTGCCATCCTGCATTAGTACACATCCGAGGCCTTTCGGGACGCGTCACAATATACTTCAAAACTCTTGTGTATGTCTGGCACGGTTAATACCGGTGCGGTTGTTAGCTTCTTCTTAAGTTCTTGGAAGCTTCTCTCGCATGCTTCCGTCCATACAAATTTCTTGTCTTTCTTGAGCAACTGTGTTATTGGTTTTGCCACAGTGGAGAATCCTTCAATAAATCTTCTGTAATATCCGGCCATTCCCAGGAAACTCCGCACATCTGTCACGTTGGCGGGTGGCTTCCAGTCAAGTATGGCTTTGACTTTTTCTGGGTCTACGGCCACGCCTTCTTGGTTCAATATATGGCCTAGGAAACCAACCTTGCCTTAGCCAAAATTCACACTTGCTAAATTTGGCGTACAACTGATGTTTCCTTAATTCTCCCAAAACAATTCTGAGATGCTCAGCATGCTCTTCTGGTGTCCTTGAGTATACCAGAATATCGTCGATGAACACCACAACAAATTTGTCCATGGAATTTCATGAACACTTTGTTCATGAGGTGGACGAAATATGCGGGGGCGTTCGTTAGACCAAAAGGCATCACTGTGAATTCGTATAATCCGTATCTGGAGGTGAATGCTGTTTTAGGGATATCTTCTGTCCGTACTTTCAATTGATGATATCCCGATCTCAAATCAATTTTTGAGAACACCTTGGCTTGTGCGAGCTGGTCAAACAAATCATTTATCCGTGGCATCGGATATTTGTTTTTGATGGTGACCATATTGAGGGCTCGATAGTCTATACACAGTCTCAGTGTCCCATCCTTTTTCTTGGCGAATAAAACTGGCGAACCCCATGGTGAGGAGCTGGCTCGAGTAAATCCTTTGTCCAATAATTCCTTTATCTGCTTCTTCAACTCCACCAATTCTGAGGGTGCCATTCTATAAGGCTTCTTATAGATGGGAGCGGTGCCAGGTGCTAGTTCGATGCTGAACTCTATCTCTCGGTCGGGTGGCATGCCTGGTAGTTCTTCAGGAAATACATCAGGGAACTCGCATACCACTGGAACTTTACTCAGTTCTGAAATGTCCACTTTGTTCAGCTTTGGTTGCCGTGACCGTGGCCTTTCTTGAGCTGTAACCTTTATTGTCTTGCCGTGATGGTGGGTGAGAATCACGGTCCGATTGAAACAGTCAATGAATCCTTTGTTGGTGGTCAACCAGTCCATCCCTAAAATGACATCCAGTCCTTTATTTTCCAACACGATGAGATTTGCTTGGAACTGTAGTCCTTCGAATTCAATGATCACTCCTTGGCAGTAACTCTGAGCGATTTGCTTATTTCCGGGGGACTTGATGATCATAGATTTTTCCAAGGGAAGTATCGGAAAACCATGTTGCAAAACAAAACTCTTCGAAACGAACGAATGGGAAGCTCCAGAATCAAACAAAACCGTGGCAGGTACTGTGTTGACAGGGAACGTACCGAGCACGATGTCTGGGGCATTCTGCGCTTCTTCCCTGGTCACATGGTTCAGGTGACCCTTCCTGTGGTTGTTGTTGGGATTGAAATTGTTGCGCTTGGGGGCTGGATTGTTTCCACCATTGTTCGGCTTGGGGGCCGAGTTCCTCGGCTTTGGGCACTGTTTAGCATAGTGCCCTTCTTCTCCACAAGCATAGCATGTGACCCCTGGATGGTACGTGAACTCCTTGTCCCTGGCATGAAACTGTCTGACGGGCCTTAGATCAGTAGTCGTGGATTTCCTTGCTCCTGTCCTTGGAACCTCAGTCTTGCTTCGGTTGTTGCGAGCGAGGGTCGTCTTGTCCCTTTTCGCTTACGGATATCTTCCAGACTACGGCGCTCATTCTCCAAGGTAATGGCCTTGTCAACCAGAGTTTTAAAATCCGGGAAAGTGTGTACAACCAGTTGGCATTTTAGTGCCGGTGCCAGGCCGTCCAGGAATTTTACCATCTTCTTGTTCTCGTCATGTGCTCGTCGTAGGCATAACGAGATAGCTGGGTAAACTGACCGTTGTATTCTGTCACTGACATGCCTCTTTGCTTGAGATCGTCAAATTCCCTCTTCTTGATTTTTATGATGCTCCGAGGAATGTGTGCCCCACGAAAGCCTTCCTTGAATTCTTCCCAGGTGATGTTGTGTTCACTGGGATGCATGTGTAGGAAGTTTTCCCACCATGCTGCAGCTGCTCCAGTAAGGTAGTGTGGTGCATAAAGCACCTTCTCATGATCTGAACACTGGGCAATAATCAGCTTCCTTTCGATGTCGCGAAGCCAACCGTTGGCTTCTATTGGCCTATCGGTGTGAGCAAACGTTGAAGGGCGAGTCTTCTGTAACTCAGATAACTTGGAATGAGGTTGATAGGGTTCACGGTGGTTTCCCATATTGATGATGTGATTCATCATCTCTTGGTGCTGTTGCTGGCTTTGTTCGAAGAGACGGCATACTTGAGACAAGGCTGCTTCGCTGTCTTGTTGACTGGACTGTCCCTGAGTGAAGTTGTTGCTAGTCTGTGTTCCATAAACTTCTTCTGGCTGATTGGGCATGGAACGAGTCCACGGACGAGACATTTTTCCAGTCTGGGGTATTATTTTGCAAAACTCATGAGAAGAACTGTGTGGCACAAAGAAAATCTTGCAAAGGCAAAAACATAAAAGACCTCAAGATTTTCAAGAAAACGTAAACGATTTTGCACGGAGAAGAACTGCTTAGCATATATCTTACACGCAAAAAGCAAACACACGATACAGCACTCAGGATGTGCGTACACAATCCTGACATGTTATTTAGACTAGCGTACTCCTCCGGAAAGCAGCAAACACACTAATACAAACTAGCGTACAGAGAAAACACATCATACAAGCAGACATAACGCGCGGCTACTCGGCGCACTCAGTCGGAGATGGTGACGATGTCCTTTCCCTTGCCGAGGGCAAGACTCAGCGGTGCAGGAGATTCAACCTCCACCTCCTCTCTAGCAGGCTCCTGGCACGTAGCACTGCGCTGCGGTGATGGTGAGGGAGCGACAGGCCATAGTGCGGGTGTGGCAGGCGATGCAGCTCTGACTGGAGTAGGAGCGATGACTCGGTCGAACTCCTCAGTGGTAGGCAGACGGCGAGCAGTGGCCAAAATGGCCGGTGCATAAGAGGCTAAAGACGAGACGAATGTCAGAGGCGGTGCCGTGTGGAGAAGCTCCTTCCTGCAGGCAGGACCGCCCCGGACTAAGTCCATGCGGGCAGCCACAAGATCGTCCACGAGGTTGTCGAAAGATTCCTCCAGAGCCTTGAGGTACTCCACAACCATCTCGATGGCTTCATCTCGCTCTCCCCGATGGCAGGCGAATGCATAGTGACAAGTGTATGGCACATGGCATGGGAGGTAGCGGTAGCGACGAGTCTTCATCATAGGAAGGATGTCCCGAAGACGAGCTATCGCCTCACAGGCAGCCATCTGCATGGCATGCCTCTCTGTAGGCATGGCCCTTCCCACAAAACGGAAGTGGCGAGATGCAGAACGTCCTCCCTTGAATTGCACCACGGCTTGGTGCATAGACACGTCGTCGCTGAGCTTGTGCTGGTAAAGCGTGAACTCCGGACGAGTCGCTGGCCCGATCGCGAGCTTGGTGATGGAAACGAGGAGTTTGACAAACCCCTCGGGCACGTTCGTGAACACTCGAGTCTCGCAGTTGCTGCCAGCCATCTACAAAAGTAGGCAAAAATTCTGAGTAGTCATGTCATAAATTTATGATGACCAACAGAAAATAGCTACAATTGCAAAATGCTGAAAAAGCACAAAAGACGCTAATAACCGATTAGCGATCGCACCTAGTGGCTTCCTACAGTCAGCCTGGCTCTGATACCAAGCTTGTCACGACCGGTTTTTCAATAAAATATTTATTGAGAGACCAATCCCTTTTACGGACCAGTAAAGAAGAATTCCTTCTCACTGGTAGACAATATCTTGGTCACAGAAGAAAAATACCAGGAGTACTGAATGTAATACAAGGTTGAGCGAAGACTGCTCAACAATTTATTACATCGCCGATAAAACATAACGGCGGATAGGGTGGCATGACTACTAACTCACGATAACAACGGTGGTGGAAATATCACCGCGAAGTGGGTGATATGACTCCTGAAAACTACAGCTCTTCGAGCGTCGGAGTGAGGCTCGAGGAGACTTATTGCGGGTGGTGGAAGCGTATATAATACAAGTGACCAATATCCATTATCGCACGGGACTGACTGGGATTCCTCTAGGCGTCGGACTCACTATGAAACTCTTCATCCAGGAGATCGCCTTCGTCAACATCTGGCCAAAACAACAAGCCAGGTGAGTACTATGAAAGTACTCGCAAGACAGTTCGGACATAAGGTATAACAAATGTAAACATGATGCATATGAATAGATTTAACAAGTGCGTTCAGACATAGAGATAATGATGCATGGGAAAATAACAGGGAAGTCGGGCGGTAGTCCTCCCGGAATCCCAAAATAAATACTGGGTGCCAAACGAGGGTCTGAATGACTCCTCGAGAGGAAACTGCAAGAATAATAATACCGGTGCCAAACGAGGGTCTGAATGACTCCTCGAGAGGAAACTGCAAGAATAATAATGCCGCAGTCGGGCGTCGGGGCGACACCACATAAAGGGCTTATAACAGACAATAAAAGACAGTGCGTGCCGCAGTCGGACGTCTGAGCGACATCACATAAAGGGCTCATATTAAAAGTAAGGACAAACATGCCACAGTCGGACGTCTGAGCGACATCACATAAAGGGCTCATATTGAAAGTAAGGGACAAACATGCCACAGTCGGACGTCTGAGCGACATCACATAAAGGGCTTATATTCATAACATAGTAACTCATGAATCTTAAATCATATCAAGAGAATAATCAGACATGAGGATAAACAACCGGGTTAGTCCATCCACAGGAATAACGTTCAGCTAAGTTTACTACTCATGCTCGCTTACCGGAAAGAAGAATATACCACGAGGTTACGACATAGACATGGATACGTGATCACGTTACTGGACCATGGATACGATGACTCGGAAGGATTTGACTCTGCAGAGTTTGTACTTTAACCACAGCCAACGGATTTCAGTAGTCACGGGGACTAGTTCCGTTTACGGTGTTTTGGAAGAAACACATCTAACCAGTACACACCCATTCAACAATCCGAAGCCAGGAATCACCCTCGGCAACGTTCAAGAAAAACCTTGAGACGGGGAGGCTACAACCTCGCGTAGCATGGGATCAAATTTCTATACGCGCGCTCTAAGGGGTGCCCCCCTCTCGGTCCCAACCGGAAACACCCATGCCCCCTGACCGGATGACTGGCTTTAATCCAGGGCCATGGAACCATCATCCCGGCCCCTCTGTTTGGTGTGTACACGGAAAGAGGTTACCAACTTACTAAACCGCATTCTGGCAGAAAACAAGTGGTAGCACGGAAGGGGAAAGAACGATAACGTGACTCCGTCCACGTTAACGTCGGAATTTGTCGGATGACGCAAGGCTGGCATGCTACAACAGTACCACCTTGCTGCCCTTCATGTCACCACATGATTAGGCCATCTCTCATCAGAGATCATCGCAACTTTGGAACACGCGGGTAGTTGCCTTACAAGCAACGAGGTACTCACCGATACTCATATGTCACGCACAACCTCTCACGCAAACATGCAAAACACCTATCATATCAAAGGTTCAAACATGCTTGCCTGGTTCGGAGAAATCGGAGTCTAGCTCGGCGAAGTTCGCAGCTCCGTCACCTCTTCCGGAACCTACGGCATAGCGAAAAAGTATACTAACGTGAAAACCAACGCGTGCATAAAAGTTGTTCCAAAATTTTCCAAATAAATCCCATAAAAAACTAGACAAAATTATAAGATTGTCAGAAAAAGAATCACTCAAAAATCACTTTTTATTAAAAAGTTATAAGGGTTTCTGTCCAGGGACTCATCTGTAATGAACTGTAATGAAACAGAAAAGTTCCAGGGGCTTAACTGAGAAAACAGAAAACGCTTCGGAAAGAAACGCGCCAGCTCAAAGGGAAAACGTATTTGCCCGAAGGCGCCAACAGAAAACGTTTCGAGGGAGAAGAGAATAGAGGCTGACAGGGGGGTCCACATGTCAGGTTTAAAAAGTTCGCCGGCGCCCGAAGACTGCGGTGGTCGCCGGCGTCGAACCACGGCGAGACAGGGAGATCGGAGTGTACCAAGAGCTTCAGCGTGTCCTTCCGCGTCGGTGGGTGGTGGACTCGACCGACGGAGAGCACCACGTCGACGGCGACACTTTCTCCGGCGGACGGCGGCTCGGGTGATGGTGGAGAACTCCGGTGGGTGCTGCAAACTCCGAATTGAAGCGCGGGTCAGGAGAGTGGATGCATAGGGAAGCTACTGGCAAGAGATGGGAGGCGGAGGTGCACGCACGGGAGCGAATCGAGCTGGATCCCGTGGCGGGTCGCGGCGGCCGGAGTCGGGGAAGAAAGCTCCCTCGGGGCTCTTCCAGTGGCTTGGTGTGGTCTAGGTGGAGTGCAGAGGTGGTGTGGGTTCGAGTTGAAGCTCGGGGCCTCTATTTATAGGCGGATCGAGGGGGTGGCCGTGAACGGAGAATCTCCGGCGAGCAATTACGGCGAGGCAGTGGATTGGCAGGGGGTTTAGGTGGCCAGGCAGCATCAGTGGGAGTTACTGGTCCCGTTCCCCCGCTAATCCCGGTCGGTCTTGGCGTAATGGCACCGGTCCACGGTGGGGTGGCCGCACGGGCACGACGGCGGCAGAGAGCGCGCTCCACGCCCAGCGGTTCACGACGAGGGTGGCAGCGCGCACTGGGGAGTGGGTGGGCACGCGGCGGCCTCCGGTGGCTTGGGCGGCGCTGGGTGGCGCCGTCTGCGCTGCGCCTCTCTCTGGCGGCCGCAAAGCCGCCGCTGGCGTCGGTCACGGGGCGGCGCACCTCCTCCAGCTCGTCGCCAACGTCCGCAAGGCTCCAGGCGCTCGTGCGGTGTAGAGGACAAGGGGGAGGGGACAGGGAACACGGCGACGCCGAGGCACTGGCGAGATCGACTACGGACACTGAAGAAACGACAGCAACACTGAACTGTTCTCTGAATTTGACTGAACCTGATTTTGACAATGCCCTGCAGGTGTTCGACAGAATGATCTGGCAAGGAGAAATTTTTTCCTGGGGCTGGGACTTGGTGAGGTGACCTCTCAATGCACCCAGAGGCTGCCTGATTTTTCTCAAAATTTTTGGAGAAGGATTTGAATG
This sequence comes from Triticum aestivum, assembly GCF_018294505.1. Lineage (NCBI taxonomy): Eukaryota > Viridiplantae > Streptophyta > Magnoliopsida > Poales > Poaceae > Triticum > Triticum aestivum. The sequence continues at coordinate 263,235,416 of NC_057796.1, read as the reverse complement.
AATTTCATCAAATTTGGCAAATCTGGTCCAAACTTGCAGCAAGTATAGTTTGAAAAATTTGAACTGAAGACCAGTGGATCTTCATGGATCTTGGTTGAGGGCTCGAAGGACTGGGAAGGGAAAATGGTTTGGGGGTAAAAATCAAAACAGAAATGGTAGCTCCTTTATAAATCTCCAAGGGCTAGAATAGAAGGCAGAAATTGTTTTGATAAGATTTAAATGGAAAATAATCATATGGGGAGGTTCAACTTGCTGGATTTGATGCAAATCATGATCCAAAGATGAGGGAAGGTTTAGGAGAGTGGATTTGCACTAAGGTCATGGCATGAGAGATCTGTTGAAAGTGGTAAAGGATTATTCCAAAAGCTATAGAGTATTTTCAAAGAAATTTTCAAAAGACATTTTTCCCAAGTGAAAAGCATTTTGGCTTGAGTCCAAAATAAAAAGCAAGAACCTCCAAGACCAAAATCAAGTCTTGGGTGAAACCAAATAAAACTCTTGCCATAAAAATATTTTGAAAGGGAGGGTTCTTTTGAAGGAAAAATTTAAATCACCTCCCTCAAGTCAAATAAAAAATTTTAAAAATCCAAATGAAATCTTGGGTGTCACATGCTCCATTACACCAAAGTTGTTTGAAAAATCACATGTGTGTCCTTGGGTGAATTTCTAGGTCCCATGCAAGAGATGGGAGTGAAATTCAAGCATCTGGGCGTCATGGCTCGGCCGGAAAGATTGAGAAACTTGGTTTTTTAATTCCACTAATTCCAAAATAAGGCTGAAAATCATGAAACTTGGCATGGTCTCATGACATGGCCGAATTGGGACAAGCTTTGGTGTAGGCTTCTTGCAAACCGGAGCTTCCCTCAGGAAGGCTCCTGGTTTCGAGAGGGAACGTGTCACCTCCGTGTGCAAAACGACATACGTACACTGCCTTCTCCCGCCTTAATTTTTTTACACAGGCAGATTAGACCAAATAGAAGTATCGTGCTAAATTTTGGAATTATTCCATGTTCGTTTGGCCTTTTTTATACATTAATTGAGTTTTTGCGCATTTAATGTGTATAATTCAAATTTGAACTACAAGCATGTGCTCTAGTGCACCAAAATTGTTTGAAAAATCACATGTGTGTCCTTGGGTGCATTTCTAGGTCCCATGCAAGAGATGGGAGTGAAATTCAAACATCTGGGCGTCGTGGCTCGGCCGGAAAGATTGAGAAACTTGGGTTTTTAATTCCTGTAATTCCAAAACATGCCTGAAGATCATGAAACTTGGCATGGTCTCATGACATGGCACCAACATGCTGCGGTAATTTTTTTGGCCGAATTGGGACAAGCTTTGGTGTAGGCTTCTTGCAAACCGGAGCTTCACTCCAGAAGGCCCGGGGTTCCGAGAGGGAACGTGTCACCTCCGTGTGCGAAATGACATACATACACTGCCTTCTTCCGCCTTAATTCTTTTACACAGCCAGATTAGACCAAATGGAAGTACAGTGCTAAATTTTGGAATTATTCCGGGCTCGTTTTGCCTTTTTTATACATTAATTGAGTTTCTGGGCATTTAATGTGCATAATTCCAATTTGAACTACAAGCACATGCTCCAGTGCACCAAAGTTGTTTGAAAAATCACATGTGTGTCCTTGGGTGCATTTCTAGGTCACATGCAAGAGATTGGGGTGAAATTCAAACATCTGGGCGTCGTGGCTCGGCCGGAAAGATTTAGAAACTTGGTTTTTTAATTCCTGTAATTCCAAAACACGCCTGAAAATCATGAAACTTGGCATGGTGTCATGACATGGCACCAACATGCTGTTGTAATTTTTTTTGGCCGAATTGGGACAAGCTTTGGTGTAAGCTTCTTTCAAACCGGAGCTTCCCTCAAGACGGCTCGTGGTTCCGAGAGGGAACGTGTCACCTCCGTGTGCGAAACAACATACGTACACTGCCTTCTCCCGCCTTAATTTTTTTACATAGCCAGATTAGACCACATAGAAGTACCGTGCTAAATTTCGGACTTATTCCGGGCTCGTTTCGCCTTTTTTTATAGTTTTTGGGCATTTAATGTGCATAATTCAAGTTTGAACTACAAGGACATGGTCCAGTGCACCAAAGTTGTTTGAAAAATCACATGTGTGTCCTTGGGTGAATTCCTAGGTCCCATGTAAGAGAAGGGAGTGAAATTCAAACATCTGGGCGTCGTGGCTCGGCCGGAAAGATTGAGAAACTTTTTTTTTAATTCCTGTAATTCCAAAACATGCCTGAAAATCATGAAACTTGGCATGGTGTCATGACATGGCACCAACATGCTGCGGTAATTTTTTTGGCCGAATTGGGACAAGATTTGGTGTAAGCTTCTTGCAAACCGGAGCTTCCCTCAAGAAGGCTCGTGGTTCCGAGAGGGAATGTGTCACTTCCATGTGTGAAACGACATACATACACTGCCTTCTCCTGCCTTTATTTTTTTACACAGCCAGATTAGACCAAATAGATGTATCGTGCTAAAATTCGGAATTATTCCGGGTTCGTTTGGCCTTTTTTATACATTAGTTGAGTTTCTGGGCATTTAATGTGCATAATTCAAATTTGAACTACAAGCACATGCTCCAGTGCACGAAAGTTGTTTGAAAAATCACATGTGTGTCCTTGGGTGAATTTCTAGGTTCCATGCAAGAGATGGGAGTGAAATTCAAACATCTGGGCGTCGTGGCTCGGCCGGAAAGATTGAGAAACTTGGTTTTTTAATTCCTGTAATTCCAAAACACGCCTGAAAATCATGAAAATTGGCATGGTCTCATGACATGGCACCAACATGCTATGGTAATTTTTCTGTCCGATTTGCAAAGGCCCACACATTAACAATCAACAAAGTCATTTTGGAACAAGTGATGTCACGTTACAAATCAGAAACACAAGTATTATTGAAACCGTGGGCGTTTGACTTACCAATTACGTGTGGCCACGCGTCCCCTTTTTGTATTGGCTAGGAGGTGTCGTGTGGGGTAGCTATTTGAGTACGGGAGGCGTGCGATCAGACCCCTGCGCGTGCTCATCGGGAGGAGAGCCCTTTGACCGCTACCTGCCGCGCACCTCCCTCCCAACATCTCCATTAATGGTGCCGGAGCACCTGTTCTACGGCATGGCTATATGTCTCCCTGGACTGAGATTTAAGAGAGAAAAATGAAAATCTGAAAAGAAAGTTTTGCACGGATCTTGATGTAAGATCCAACGGACCTATATAGCATCGACTGCGACTTATAGCAAGCATGATGAATAGAAGGACGATGACAGTGGATAATAATTGTCTTACATATTCAGAAACACAATTAAAAAAAGCCACATGCGGCAACGCCCAAAATACACAAGGACAAAAGAAGAAGGAAGACAACGATCTGGCTCGCTGATCTCTACTTTCTTGATGCGTTGCTGCAGGCTGCGGGAACTAGTCTCCGCGGCGAGCGGCGACGAGCTCTTTCTTGTCCTCAAGATGCTGCTTGAGAGCATCCATGGATTCCTCCACCAGCCTTCTGCGCTCGATGCGTAGCATGGCATTCTCGTCCATCAGTTTCTCGACAATGACGCTGGTCCTCTTGAACAAGGCAGTGGTCTTCTCCTACTGCTCCGCACTTCCGACGATCTTCGCCCTCAGCAGGTCGCGCTCGGCCCGGAGCTTCGCATTGCTCTCATTTAGTTGTCGGATGACGTCGGTAGACTGTTCAAACGAGGCTTTCAGGTCATCCTACAACCTCTCCCACCTGGAGATCCGATCCATGTGCCTAAGGACGAGGGCACGCATGCGCCTATAAGAGTCCTCGCCTGCCCGCGAGGCATTTTCCCAAGCCGCCGCGGCAACGGAGGACATCTCTGCTGCATTCGCGGCGCGGCGGGACATCTCTTCTGCTTTCGCGGCGCGGCCGGACCAGTCTGCTGCATCGATGGCGCGGCGGGTCCTCCGTGCTGCTTCGACAGCGCGGCGGGACCTCTCCGCCGCTACGGCCGTGCGGCGGCACATGTTGGATGCTTTCGCAGCGAGGCGGGACATCTCTCGTGCTCCCGCTTCTAGGCTCGCCTCTCCCTGGTGGCAATCTCTTGACCCAAAACTCACGATGGCCATGGCGGATGCAAGGGAACGATGATGAATGACTTGTTTGTTTTTGACTTTTTGTGGATGAGGAGTTCAGGAGGAATGTGCAATCATCTTGGAGTAGTAGTATTTATAACCGCGTAGTAATACGCTCCTAAGTGGGAAACCGTTTAGGTTTTGATCGATGTGAACAGGTTTGCAATTTGGAATGTGACGGGACGCGGCCTCCTTGTTCTTCTAAAAAAATTGTGACGGGACGCATGATCAAACTTTGCTGACGGTTATAAGTGCGGCACTATTCCCGAAAGGCGTAACGTGGGCACGTACACCTTCTTGGCCGCGTACGTGGCGTTTGCACCATAGGGTGCACCGCAATATGCAATGTCAGCACACGTCTTGTTCCAACAACCATGCGCGCTCGTTATTACCATCGCGCACACTTATTTTAATTAGAATGGGTGTGCCCGTCTAGCACACGCACGTTGATCTATCTAACTGTTTCAGTTTTACTGTGGCTAATCGCAAACAGTTCATCCATGTGTAGTGTATGCCATCAATCGTAGACACTTTGATCTGGCTTACCGTTTCTGTTTGGTTGCCTAATCGCAAACAGTTAATCCTTCTGAAGCGTATGCCCTCAATTGCACACACCTTGATCTGGCTGACCGTTTATTTTGTGTTGCCTAATCACAAACAGTTCATCCGAGTGAACCGTATGCTGTATATCACACACACCTTCATCTGGCTGCCCGTTTCTTTTGTGTTGCCTAATCACAAACAGTTCATCCGAGTGAACCGTATGCTCTATATCGCACACGCCTTCATCAGGCTGTCCGTTTCTTTTGTTTCGCCTCATAGCAAATGGTTCATTGGAATGAACCTTATGCCCTGGATCGCACACGCAACTAAAATCTGAACCGTGTTTGATGCATCCTCCATTGCGAACATTTTGCACCTTTTTGACGGTTTTTTTACATCCCCGTTTGTGATTGATGCATCGCACACAGTTTCGTGAAAGGGTCTCTGATCGTAGTGTCGCGTTAGCAGCATCCTGCAGTAGTGGAAGGAAGGAGGAACCAGGGGAAATGTGACTTATGGTCGGGGAGAAAAGGGGGTGGGGAAGGGGGGAGGGGGCGGGGTAGATATTTTGGCGGTAGGCCAAAATTTTGGAAATGTCGAGGGAAACTTTGCGCGCGGTGCCGCCGAACTATTCACTTTGCACGATTGTGTGCATCGCAAACGATTCTTCTGCTTTACGCGCATGGGATGAGTTTGATAATTCAAATTTTGGTGGAAATTTCCCCGGGTACTTCATTGCATAATTTAACATTGCTTGCTAATTTGGGCACACAATAGAACGTACAGCAGACAGACCACACTTACTGAATCGAGCAATTTTAGTAATTAAACAGAGAGCCAGTTGACCTAAACATTGCTCTAACAAAAGACCAGCATTAAAAACAAAAGCCTAAGTATGCATAATTTTAACAAATCCGCCGCCGCGCCGGCCTATGCATCGCCGGTGTGAGATGAGACGTCGATGACTTGTCCTGGCGACATGCCACCATTGGTGGACTCCGCGTCCCCCCTGCCAAAGTCGACCACGTCCTTGTCCTCGACGTTGCCGTCAAGGTTGTAGTACTCATAGTAGTGGCTGCACTAGAGCTCGCGTTGGTACTCCACTTTCGATTCCTCGACGGACAGACTCTTCTCTACCTCGACCTCGGCCACACCCAACTCCTCCTCCCGGCGCTCCTCGATCTCAGCCGCCTCTTGTGTCAAGACCGGGTTTTTGGGATATATTTTCCCAGAAAATGTTCCTTGTGCTCATCAGCCCCAGGATTACTGTTAGCTGATGAGGCACCAACTTGATACAAAAATTCCAAGCAACGTACATGATGTAGTACAAGACCATTGTGGCCTATGAGTACAACAAATGGTTTCTAGTGGCTGATGGCGGAAGCGGTTTGTTGTTCATCTGCGTCTATGGGACTCCATTTCCCACAGGAACAGCTGACCAGGATAACTCCTATCTTCGCGAGGCTGCTATCATCATTGCGTAGGTTCCGGGGCTGTCGTCGCAACGCTCCTCTCCACGCAAGAAATCTGGCCAAGACAATAGCCAGGAACAAGCCAGTGAGTACTTTTGAATGTACTCGAAACATTATGAACACAGGTATAATATGACAGATGATAATTACGCTCCGAAATATGCCATGATCACTACGTAACTCATGAAATAAAATTTATGATGCACGTAAGCAAGTTATTCATATACGACATGAATATGCAATAAGGGAGTAGAAATAGAATGCACCGATCGGGTGTCTGAAGCGACGCCTCGAAAGGATAATAAGATAAATCATGCCTCACTCGGGCGTCTGAGCGACACCACATAAAGGGCTTATAAATAAAAGAAATAACAAGCATGCCACAGTCGGGCGTCTATGTGACACCACATAAACGGCTTATAAATAATAGAAATAACAAGCATGCCACAGTCGGGCGTCTGTGCGACACCACATAAAGGGCTTATAAATAATTTAAATAATAAGCATGCCACAGTCGGGCGTCTGAGCGACACCACATAAAGGGCTTATAAGTAATTTAAATAACAAGCATGCCACAGTCGGGCGTCTGAGCGACACCACATAAAGGGCTTATAAGTAATTTAAATAACAAGCATGCCACAGTCGGGCGTCTGAGCGACGCCACATAAAGGGCTTATAAGAGAATGATTACAGTGAATATCCATGAGGTAGAACCGTCCCAGGGATACTCAATAATTCAAATAATGTAAATGGTTAGTCCATAATAATAGTGATCATAATCATCATGAGTCACAAGTCATGATCCATGTTCTGGTTTAGCAATTTTCCTCCGAAGACCGACACTTGACCCATCCCAGACTGTAGTCCTTACCCATGGACGCGGCTATTCGAATAGATGTATAATCTCTGCAGAGGGTGTACTCTTTACCCACGGGTAACGGATTTCTTTAGTCCATCGAGACTAATTCCGTCTACGGTCTTTTAATTGAAAACACACCTAACCGCACACACCAGCCTAACTTACCGGTGTCTGGAATCACCCACGACACCCGTTAAGCGAAACTCTAAGTGGGGAGGCTACAACCTCGACTTAGCATGGCATCACAAAATTTATACCACGCGCAAACTAGGGGAGCTACCCCTTCGGCTACAACCGAAACACCCATGCCCCCGGACCAGGTGGCATGCCTACCGGATGCCTCCGGTATCTTCCACCATGGCCTCTCTGTACGGTGTGTGCTAGGTAAGGGGTTGACAACTTACTGAACCGTACCCTACCTATGGCAGGGACAAGTGGTAGTACGAAACAAGTATGGGGGTTACCGGAACAAGACTCGATCTACGGCCAACTCAGGAGGTTTAAGTATTCCCTGCATGATTAGCATAGCAAATGTGTTTCAACCAACAGACAGAATCCCCACTCATCATACCTTACTATGCCATACCGGACACAACCGTCTCGACGGAGACTGGAGACAAGCTCGTGTCTACCCAAGACAGAGGCTTTCCCGGATTCCTTCCGGTAGGCATGAAAGGCATAGAAGGGTGATTACTATCACAAGCATATGAAATTCCAACAGCAAGGAACATTCATTATGCACTCATGAGTATGATCATATCATCACATAAAATAATGAATACTTTGTGTTAAGGTGGTGTTGTAACCGTATCAAACAACACACATAATGTTATGCCAGGGTTCAGAATGCTTGCCTTCAAGTTGTGGAGAGGCAGGGTGCATCCCAAAAACTTTTTGAAAGTTTTCTTCTCTCTCCAAAATCCTATTTTGAGGAAATTTAAATTAACACATAATTTTAAAACAGTACAAAAAAGGTGTCTGGAAAATTTTCAAATAAATATGAAAATAAACTAGACAGAATTTGAGAAACAACAAAAAAATAATCAAATCATTTGGGCTTATATTTAAAAAGTTATAGCCAGCGAAAGTTTAGTCAAAACTCTGTTTAAAAAAACAGAAAAAGAAAAACGTTTCGGAGGAGACGTACTTCTGGGTTTACGCTTCCACTTACGCCAGCGTGGAACGGCCCGTGGTCACTGACAGTGGGTCCAGGGGGCCCACTGGTCAGGTTTGACCAGTCGCCCCCCGTCTCCTTCTTCCTCTGGCCAAACATAGGCGGGGCTCCGGCGATCGACGCCGGCGAACGACGGCTCCCCACGGGGCCCCGAGGGAAGGGATGGATCCGCCAGTCCAGGGCGGTCCTCCCCGTGGTCGAAAGGCTAGCGGGGACGCAGGGAGTCATCGGCGGCGAGTTTCGCGGCGGACGGCGTTTCGGGAGCAATTGGTGGTTTGGGCTCCAGTGGTTTCCGGTCGAGGCTGAGGCGTTGGGTGGCTCCGCATGGTCTAGGAGAGTCTAATGGCGGTGCTGGAAGGGCAGGGGAGGCTCAGCTCACGACGCACGGCACCGGAGTGTGGCGGCGACCGAACCGGCCGGAGACGAGGAAGAAGGCCTCTCCCCATCGATTGCCAGCTAAGGGAGCCCTAGGGGGATGGCTTGAGGTTGCCTGGGGTCTAGGAGGAGCTCGGGGTCCCTTTTATAGCGGTTGAGGTCGGTTCCGACGGCGGCCATGGATAGGATCGACGGTGAACCATCGTTCTGTAGCTGCAGGGCGACGTGGCGGCGACGTGCGCTAGCAAACGAGCTCATGGATGAGCTTTAGCTGTTCCAGAGGGAAGCTGGCACGCTGGAGTGGCTCGGGCGGTGCTGCCACGGCCGGGGCCTGCTGCGGCCGTCAGCTAGCCGCCATGGCCGACCTGACGGTGGCTCTGTGGGGTGCCAGGCGGTGGCCCGGGCGGCTCTGCGGCGAGGGAAGGGTCGGGTGAGCTGGCTGCGAGTGGCCAAGGGTCAGCACGGGCGCGGGGAGGGCGGCAGCGAGACGCGGCGGCTCGGTGCGCGCGCGTGCAAAATGTGCGCTCTGGGCGCGTCCACAGCATGCACGCCAGGCGTTCGGCAGGCTTGGGTGGGGCTGGGGATTAACAGGTCTAGGTTAGAGTTATCTAGGGGCTTAGTGGACATGATGGTTTGGTCAGGGGATCAAGCCCACAATGCAAACTAAAAACCAAGCCAAAACTGGCCATGCACACAAGGTGTTTGACAGAATGCTATGGTCATCTAGGCATCTCTTGGGGTGGCCAAAAACTCCAGATCATAGTCTCCTTAGGTACAAGTGATGATGGCAAGGTTAGTTTGTCAAAAACAAAAACTTGTTAGAGCAAGTTTTTGAGAAAACCAATACTGGACAGAAAGTAAAGGGCATAGTTTCATGGACCAAAAATACTCCAATGGGTCCATTCTCCTGGATTTAAGGGTTTGGTAGGGAGGACTACAAGCAGGAAAAAGCTCATGGGCACTAGAGCAAAATAAATTAGGGTTGCAGTAGAAAAAGCCAAACTGGGCCAGAGAGTAAAAGAGGATGGTTTGCTCAAATTTTTCAAAGAATACACATGGGTTTTTGCATAAAGTTGAATTATATGCATCTACTGACATCTCCAAACATTTGTAAATTTTTTTAAAGAAATATTTAAATAGGTTGCAGTGCAAAAGTGCAAACTGGACCAGATTTGAAAACTTGGGGTAGAGCTCAAAATCTCCAAATGACTAAAAGACATTTTTGCACAAAAGTGATGTGGAAACATCACATGACATCCCCAAATTTTGGTGAAAATTTTAAAGAATTTTCTGAAAGGGTTGTAGTGCAAATAGAGCTCTGAAACTTATGAAAATCATTTTTGAAAGAATAAAGCTCAGGAAAAACAATTATGCAAATAAATCCATTGATAAAAGAAATGTTTTTCTTGAGAGGGTATATAAGTCCAATAATATTTTTTTGGAAAGTTTTCACTTGGGGTAAAAACTCCACAATATCAAAGAAAAGAGAGGTTCTGAAATCAAAAGATAAATCCAAAAAATAAAAATTTATTTTCCTGGCAAAATTTTAATAAACAAAATATGGTTAAATTTTTGGGGTGTTACAACACTACCCCCCTTAAGAAAAAATCTCGTCCTCGAGATTTGCTAAAAGCTGTTTTGAACAAACATTGCTCTTACCAAAAAAAATCATCCTACTTATGCAATAAAATGTATCTACAGTGAGAGGGCAATAAGTGGTGTAAAACTACAGTGTGGAATACTGGCGCTGCGTGGAAAAATCCATGGTTGGGGAAAAACGAGATATTTCTACTTTGGTTACAGTAAATTTAGAATAAATTCTAAATTTCTAAAATACGCTGGTCGTACCCGAGAGCACAGTGCTCCCTCTGGCTGACAGGTGGACCCGGGGCCCACTGTCGGCCTCTTCTTCTACCTCTGGCTCTCTCCTCTTCCTCTCTCCCGCGTGCTTTCACGCGCTTTCTCCACTGGCGACGTCTAGCGCGTAGGGCATCTAGGCCGTACTGCGGTAGTGCGCGGCGTGCTAGCTGCTGGTGCAGCGTGCACTCACCTCGCGGGCCAGTGCACTGTCGGCACTGCTCGCGGATTCGACTCCGAACACCGGTGATCGAGTGACGAGCGGCGCTGGTGGACCTCGCCCACCGTACACCGATCTCGAGCTATAAAATGATCGCGGTGCTCCTTTCTTCTTCCGCACACCTGGCCTCGCTTCTCCTTCTCCTTCCTTCTCCTCCATTTCTGTTTGCAGGAGCTCGAGACGAGGCTCTAATGGCGGAGGTGATGCCGGACTGGTGCATGATCCTGGTGTGCGGAGGTCTGGCGGCATTGCTGGGGTTCTCCGTGCTCCTGTGCGCGATTATCCTTGATGATCGTCGTGATGCTGCTGCTCGAGTGTTTGCTCTCCGCGGTGGCAGTGATCATGAGGATTAAGTGCGGCATCGAGTGCTAACTGTTGTCAGTGTGCTGGGGCAACTTGCGCCCGAATAATTACCCACAAATCTCTCCTACTGAGACTGTGGTGTGCTCGGGTGTGATCAGTTAGGTGCAAAATGTGCACAAGGATTTGTAATTAGCGCACGCGGTCGAGTGGTTGTGAGTCTGCTGTTATGGTGCTGCGTGAATAAAAATCTATGTCGTGAAGAGGTATACGCTGCAGCAACTCAGGGAAAGCCTCACTTCAGAATTTATCGCGAGTGAAAATTAGTTAAACCAAAATTAACACCAGTAAAACTACTCACATAATTGAAACCAAATATTTGATCCGTCGCACAAATTTAGGATACCACGCATAAGTTGCAACACATAAATAAATGCTGGGATAATAAACATAGCGGTGACGTCTACAATGAAAACGGTAAATGGACAGGGTCCTGAGAAAACGTCTCGGGTACGGGGGCACACTCTTCTAATGCAAAGGCACGGTGGGTGAGGTTTGCTAGCACGCTCACAAAACCTCCAAGGTTGGTTGCTGTGGTCTCATTGTGAACAATGGGTCCAGGCATTTTAGCTTGGTTTGGGGTAGAGGCTGTGCTGTGCTGGGTTGAGTCTAGCGTGCCCTTTTTATAGAAAAAAGGGGGCGGAGTCTTCCTTCGCACGCTTGCGAATGAGACATTTTAGGTGTCGATCACTGGCGCGTGATCGACAGGCTAGGCTGATAGGTTGGGCACCGACTGCCAAAAGGTGTCGGGGTCACTGTGTGGCTATCTTACACGAGAAGCTTGGACGGGGTTAGGTTAAGGTCTGGTGGGTTGGTTAACCTAGGTTTTTCGACCTGGCTAAGATAGGATTTAGCCAATGGTCAGCCTGGCTCTGATACCAAGTTTGTCAGGACCGGGTTTTTGGGATATATTTTCCCAAAAAATGATCCTTGTGCTCATCAGCCCCAGGATTACTGTTAGCTGATGAGGCACCAACTTGATACAGAAATTCCAAGCAACGTACATAATATGTAGTACAAGACCATTGTCGCCTATGAGTACAACAAATGGTTTCTAGTGGCTGATGGCGGAAGCGGTTTGTTGTTCATCTGCGTCTATGGGACTCCATTTCCCACAGGAACAGCTGACCAGGATAACTCCTATCTTCGCGAGGCTGCTATCATCATTGCGTAGGTTCCGGGGATGTCGTCGCAACGCTCCTCTCCACGCAAGAAATCTGGCCAAGACAATAGCCAGGGACAAGCCAGTGAGTACTTTTGAATGTACTCGCAAACATTATGAACACAGGTATAATATGACAGATGATAATTACGCTCCAAAATATGCCATGATCACTACGTTAGTCATGAAATAAAATTTATGATGCACGTAAGCAAGTTATTCATATACGACATGAATATGCAATAAAGGAGTAGAAATAGAATGCACCGATAGGGTGTCTGAAGCGACGCCTCGAAAGGATAATAAGATAAATCATGCCTCAGTCGGGCGTCTGAGCGACACCACATAGAGGGCTTATAAATAAAAGAAATAACAAGCATGCCACAGTCGGGCGTCTATGCGACACCACATAAAGGGCTTATAAATAATAGAAATAACAAGCATGCCACAGTCGGGCGTCTGAGCGACACCACATAAAGGGCTTATAAGTAATTTAAATAACAAGCATGCCACAGTCGGGCGTCTGAGCGACGCCACATAAAGGGCTTATAAGAGAATGATTACAGTGAATATCCAGGAGGTAGAACCGTCCCAGGGATACTCAATAATTCAAATAATGTAAATGGTTAGTCCATAATAATAGTGATCATAATCATCATGAGTCACAAGTCATGATCCATGTTCTGGTTTAGCAATTTTTCCTCCGAAGACCGACACTAAGACCGACACTTGACCCATCCCAGACTGTAGTCCTTACCCATGGACACGGCTATTCGAATAGATGTATAATCTCTGCAGAGGGTGTACTCTTTACCCACGGGTAATGGATTTCTTTAGTCCATCGGGACTAATTCCGTCTACGGTCTTTTAATTGAAAACACACCTAACCGCACACACCAGCCTAACTTACCGGTGTTTGGAATCACCCACGACACCCGTTAAGCGAAACTCTAAGTGGGGAGGCTACAACCTCGACTTAGCATGGGATCACAAAATTTATACCGCGCGCAAACTAGGGGAGCTACCCCTTCGGCTACAACCGAAACACCCATGCCCCCGGACCAGGTGGCATGCCTACCGGATGCCTCCGGTATCTTCCACCATGGCCTCTCTGTACGGTGTGTGCTAGGTAAGGGGTTGACAACTTACTGAACCGTACCCTACCTATGGCAGGGACAAGTGGTAGTACGAAACAAGTATGGGGGTTACTGGAACAAGACTTGATCTACGGCCGACTCGGGAGGTTTAAGTATTCCCTGCATGATTAGCATAGCAAATGTGTTTCAACCAACAGACAGAATCCCCACTCATCATACCTTACTATGCCATACCGGACACAACCGTCTCGACGGAGACTGGAGACAAGCTCGTGTCTACCCAAGACAGAGGCTTTCCCGGATTCCTTCTGGTAGGCATGAAAGGCATACAAGGGTGATTACTATCACAAGCATATCAAATTCCAACAGCAAGGAACATTCATTATGCACTCATGAGTATGATCATATCATCACATAAAATAATGAATACTTGGTGTTAAGGTGGTGTTGTAACCGTATCAAACAACACACATAATGTTATGCCAGGGTTCAGAATGCTTGCCTTCAAGTTGTGGAGAGGCAGGGTGCATCCCAAAAACTTTTTGAAAGTTTTCTTCTCTCTCCAAAATCCTATTTTGAGGAAATTTAAATTAACACATAATTTTAAAACAGTACAAAAAAGGTGTCTGGAAAATTTTCAAATAAATATGAAAATAAACTAGACAGAATTTGAGAAACAACAAAAAAAGAATCAAATCATTTGGGCTTATATTTAAAAAGTTATAGCGAGTCAAAGTTTAGTCAAAACTCTGTTTTAAAAAAACAGAAAAGGAAAAACGTTTCGGAGGAAACGTTCTTCTGGGTTTACGCTTCCACTTACGCCAGCGTGGAACGGCCCGTGGCCACTGACAGTGGGTCCAGGGGGCCCACTGGTCAGGTTTGACCAGTCGCCCCCCGCCTCCTTCCTCTGGCCGAACAGAGGCAGGGCTCCGGCGATCGACGCCGGCGAACGGCGGCTCCCCACGGGGCCCCGAGGGCAGGGATGGATCCGCCAGACCAGGGCAGTCCTCCCCGTGGTCGAAAGGCTGGCGGGGACGCAGGGAGTCGCCAGCGGCGAGCTTCGCGGCGGACGGCGTTTCGGGAGCAATTGGGGGTTTGGGCTCTAGTGGTTTCCGGTCGAGGCTGAGGCATTGGGTGGCTTCGCACGGTCTAGGAGAGTCTAATGGCGGTGCTGGAAGGGCAGGGGAGGCTCAGCTCACGACGCACGGCACCAGAGTGTGGTGGCGACCGAACCGGCCGGAGACGAGGAAGAAGGCCTCTCCCCATCGATTGCCGGCTAAGGGAGCCCTAGGGGGATGGCTTGAGGTTGCCTGGGGTCTTGGAGGAGCTCGGGGTCCCTTTTATAGCGGTTGAGGTCGGTTCCGACGGCGGCCGTGGATAGGATCGATGGTGAACCGCCGTTCTGTAGTTGCAGGGCGACGTGGCGGCGACGTGCGCTAGCAAACGAGCTCACGGATGAGCTTTAGCTGTTCCAGAGGGCAGCTAGCGCGCTGGAGTGGCTCGGGCGGTGCTGCCACGTCCGGGGCCAGCTGCGGCCGTCAGCTAGCCGCCATGGCCGACCTGACGATGGCTCTGTGGGGTGCCAGGCGGTGGCCGGGGCGGCTCTGCGGCGAGGGAGGGGTCGGGTGCGCTGGCTGCGAGTGGCCAAGGGTCAGCACGGGCGTGGGAAGGGCGGTAGCGAGACGCGGCAGCTCGGTGCACGCGCGTGCAAAATGTGCGCTCTGGGCGCGTCCAGAGCATGCCCGCCAGGCGTTCGGCAAAATGCCAAGGCATGCCAGGAGGCTTGGGTGGGGCTGGGGATTAACAGGTCTAGGTTAGAGTTATCTAGGGGCTTAGTGGACATGCTGGTTTGGTCAGGGGATCAAGCCCACAATGCAAACTAAAAACCAAGCGAAAACTGGCCATGCACACAAGGTGTTTGACAGAATGCTATGGTCATCTAGGCATCTCTTGGGGTGGCCAAAAACTCTAGATCATAGTCTCCTTAGGTACAAGTGATGATGGCAAGGTTAGTTTGTCAAAAACAAAAACTTGTTAGAGCAAGTTTTTGAGAAAACCAATACTGGACAGAATGTAAAGGGCATAGTTTCATGGACCAAAAATACTGCAATGGGTCCATTCTCCTGGATTTAAGGGTTTGGTAGGGAGGACTACAAGCAGGAAAAAGCTCATGGGCACTAGAGCAAAATAAATTAGGGTTGCAGTAGAAAAAGCCAAACTGGGCCAGAGAGTAAAAGAGGATGGTTTGCTCAAATTTTTCAAAGAATACACATGGGTTTTGCATAAAGTTGAATTATATGCATCTACTGACATCTCCAAAATTTGTAATTTTTTTAAAGAAATATTTAAATAGGTTGCAGTGCAAATTACAAACTGGACCAGTTTTGAAAACTTGGGGTAGAGCTCAAAACCTCCATTGACTAAAAGATATTTTTGCACAAAAGTGATGTGGAACATCACATGACATCCCCAAATTTTGGTGAGAATTTTAAAGAATTTTCTGAAAGGGTTGTAGTGCAAATAGAGCTCTGAAACTTATGAAAATCATTTTTAAAGAATAAAGCTCAGGAAAAATAATTATGCAAATAAATCCACTGATAAAAGAAATGTTTTTCTTGAGAGGGTATATAAGTCCAATAATATTTTTTTGGAAAGTTTTCACTTGGGGTAAAAACTCCACAATATCAAAGAAAAGAGAGGTTCTGAAATCAAAAGATAAATCCAAAAAATAAAAATTTAATTTCCTGGCAAAATTTTAATAAACAAAATATGGTTAAATTTTTGGGGTGTTACATCTTGCATCTCCAGCTCCCGTTCGGCGACCTCATGAGGAAGCAGGTGCTCCATGGCCACTGCCGCCTTTCCGGATGTGGGTTGCATACTGGAGTCCGAGGTGGCCTGGAATATCTTGGCGTGTGCATCCTCGATCTTGGTGTGGATGGCCTCGACCCGGGCCAGGGCGACATCGGCGGCACGGACGGCAGCTCGAGCGCTCTCGGCATTTGCAGCCGCCGTCGCAGCAGCAGCTACAGCCTTCTCGGCTGTTGCAGCTGCCTTGTCGGCTGCCGCAGATGCCCTCTCGGCGGAAGCGGCCGCGCTCAATGCGGATGCGGCGGCACTCTCGGCGTAGGCGGCCGGGCTCTCGGCGCAGGCGGCGGCGCACGGGGCGGGGGGGGGGGGCGACCATCGTACGGGCCTTCACGAAGCGTTTCCACGGCGTCAGCTTTGCAAGAAGGGGGTGTGGGAATGTGGATCGGGATTCGTGGATTCGGGGGTTGCCGGCACTGGAGCAGACAAGCCGGCGAACCTTAAGGAGGGAGACTTAAATAGACCCAGATATTTTCATTGCAAACGGTTCCTAGAAAACAACTGTGTGTGATGTTGCAGATATTTTCTATTAGCTGTGAAAGACGAATTTGGAGTAAAGTGGCAACGGATGTTGATTTAAATGTACGAGAATTTTTATAGTACCACATGTCAAATTTTGGAAAATTTCAAGGGTCATTTGACCTTTTAAGATATTTAAGTGATTTTCTAGCAATTTAATGACTGTAATTGAAATTTGAACTACATGTACATGCAACAGCTAACCATAACGGTTTCAAAAGTCATATTTTGTGTACTTGTGTGCGATTTAATTCCATGTGCAATAAATTGGAAGGAATTTTCAAACATATTGGTCTAACGACTATGACACAATTAAGCATGGAGTGCCATGGCATTTAAATTACAAATAAATTAAAAAATATCAGAAACACATGAAACCTTGGTTGATGTAATGTCATGCCACCAAGATGATGTGGTAAAAAATTTGGCATGTGTGACGAAAGTTTGGACACACACCCCTCACAAACCAGAGCAACTCACTAGAAGGCTCGTGGTTCCGAGAGGGAACAATGCATGTTTGATGACGAACAGGAGATAGCTTCCTCTTACGGCCTTCAAATATTTTCTACGTCTAACATTCACTAATACAACTGTCATGTGAAAATTTGGAAAATTTCGGAGGTCATTTGACCTTTTGAAGACATTTAAGTGATTTTCTAGCCATTTAATGACCGTAATTCAAATTTGAACTACATCTACATGCAACGGCTAACCATAACGGTTTGAAAAATCATATTTGTGTACTTGTGTGCGAGTTAATTCCATGTGAAGTAAATTAGAAGGAATTTTCAAACATATTGGTCTCACGACATGGACACATGCATATGTATGCATGGAGTGCCATGGCATTTTAATTCCAAAAAATTAAAAAATGATCAGAAAAACATGAAACCTTGCTTGATATAATGTCATGCCACCAAGATGATGTGGTAAAAAAATTGGCGTGTTTGACAAAAGTTTGGACACACACCCCTCACAAACCAGAGCAACTCACTAGAAGGCTCGTGGTTCCGAGAGGGAACAATGCATGTTTGATGACGAACAGGAGATAGCTTCCTCTTACGGCCTTCAAATTCTTTCTACGTTTAACGTGCACTACTACAACTGTACTATGAAAATTTGGAAAATTCTAGTGGTCATTTGACCTTTTAAAGACATTTAAGTGATTTTGTAGCCATTTAGTGAACGTAATTCAAATTTGAACTACATCTACATGCAACGACTGACCATAATGGTTTGAAAAATCATATTTGTGTACTTGTATGTGAGTTAATTCCATCTGCAGTAAAATAGAAGGAATTTTCAAACATATTGGTCTCACGGCATGGGCACATGCATGGAGTGCCATGGCATTTTAATTCCAAAAAATTAAAAAATGATCAGAAAAACATGAAACCTTGCTTGATGTAATGTCCTGCCACCAAGATGATGTGGTAAAAAAATTGGCCTGTTTGACGAAAGTTTGGACACACCCCCCTCACAAACCGGAGCAACTCACTAGAAGGTTCGTGGTTCCGAGAGGGAACAATGCATGTTTGATGACGAACGGGAGATAGCTTCCTCTTATGGCCCTCAAATTGTTTTCTACGTTTAAAGTGCACTAATACAACTGTCATGTGAAATTTCAGGGGTCATTTGACCTTTTAAAGTCATTTAAGTGATTTTCTAGCCATTTAATGACCGTAATTCAAATTTGAACTACATATACATGCAACGTCTAACCATAACGGTTTGAAAAATAATATTTTTGTGTACTTGTGTACGAGTTAAAAAATCATCCGACGATGTAAATATCTGGTGTTCAAAAAAGAAAATGTAGAGATCTAGCAAGACAACTGGCCCCCACAGGATTGGCACTCTATATCGCGGCTCGAGGTTTGGTAGGTGAGTGGCGGGGATCATTAATCAGACACGGTTCTGTATTGGAAACCATCAGCTATTATGTTCACACAGGGATTTTGCTGCGGGAATCGTGTGTAATTCAACTACAGTACTCGTAAATTTCGGCGACCGGCGTGTGTACTGTTCCCGTCGATCTAGATTCCGACCGCCAATAAATACTACCTTGCTCACGTCGTCCCGCTTGCATTCTCATCTACATCCTCCCCTCGCTCACCCTCTCTCTCACACACAAATCTCTGCCATGGCGCCGCCGGTCTACCCACGTGCGAACGAGGAGTCGCCGCCCCCCGAGGACGCTCACTCGAATAGCAGCAACGAGGACCCCTACGCGTCGCCGGACGAGGTTGCGCCGGACCCCCCAACTTTGGATTGGTTTTGGGGCCAGTACAATCTTTGTCTGTCGAAGTCGCTGCCGCCGACTAAGAAAGCCAGGCAAGTGGCGTTGAAGAAGGAGATGGCGGAGGAGGAAGCCAGGTACCAGGCGGCCTGTGAAGCCCGTGATGCCGCCTGGAAAAAGGAGGCCGCGGAGCTTTGGGGGCGGGCGAGTCGTTGTGCGGAGGAGGTGTAAGAAGACGGGTACTTCGCGAGGAAGGTCAAAGGCGTTGGGAGCCTCGTTGCTGCGTGGAGGTGGGCCGATAAGCTCCAGCATGCCATCGACGAGGAGCTCCGGTGGGCGCCCAACGAAATGGCAAGATCGTTCGCGCTCGTCTGCCAGCAAGAGGCGGGTCGGTACGTCAAGCGCTACGAGGCGGAGGAGGTGGAGTACTGCCTCCGCACTGGGAAGACGCCGCGCACCAGGGAGCTGCTGGCGAGGGGCTACCGGAATACTGGCCCCAGGAGGGATTATTAGTTTTAGTATTGTTCATTTTCAATTTTATGCATTGACCTATTAGTTAAGTATCATCACGTATATGTGATGATATTATATATATATATTCTATGATGAACTAATGAACAATTAATATATATATATATATTATGAATTCCATTTTCTATCTGTTTTTGTATACTAATTTGAATCTAGCTGTTATCATCCACATATATAGAATGGAAAGCGTATATACACACATTGAAACAGAACATATAAAAAAAAGAAAACAGATACACACATTAAAACAGAGGAATAAACAGAGCAATACTATGATTGTTGTGAATACATAGATATCCATGTCGAAACGACTCAACAAAATAAAACGCGTCCATGAGACCATGACCAGCAGCCCTTGCCTACGGTAGCTCTTGGCTCTGCCTGAACTCGTGCAGGCGTTCGTCCAAGCGGTCGACACACTCACGGTACATCTGGAGCGCGATCTCGAGCTCCAAGTTGGCTATTTCATGGGAGATCACCAGCTCGAGGATGCGACGGCCATGTTCCTCTACTACGCCCAGATGGACACCTAGGCCAAGGAGGTGGTCGAGCCTACCGACCAGCGCGTTGGCATCGAGCGGGCCGCGGACAAGGCGAATGACGCGAGCCATGCGAACGGCACGGCGGGCGTCCGGTGCAAGTACGGCGCAGCTGGCCTCTGGTGCAAGTACAGCGCAGAGGGCCTCTGCCCACTCCTGGCGAGGAATGGGGGTACGGACGGGACGTGTACCTAGCTGCTACGCCGTGTCGATGGCAAGCAAGCACCGATGGATCCGCTCTTGCTGTGCGGCGTGCCGCGCCTCTCACTCTGCGGCGCTCCAACGGTCTCGCCGTATGGCAAGCCGCAACCTATCAACGCGGACGCGCCGAGCATGCTCTGCGGCGCGCCATCGATCATGTTGCGCACCGAGCTGCAGCCTGTCGGCGCTGACATGCCTATCTTGATCCGCGGCGCTCAACCGCCATGCACCAAAGGTCTGCTCAACCCTGGTGATGACGTGCATCACGGCGTCGTCCATCGCGTTGCCGGGGAGCACCTCGGCCTCGACGGGCCGTGGCGCCTGCTCGTTTTCCTCGTCGACGAGGTTGATGGCAGAGGCGGCGCGTTGGTGGGTTGGCATGCTTGGAAAAGGTGGATGTGCTATAGGCTACGTTTGTCGCCTCCGTGCGTTGCACGCCGCCTAGGTTTATGCGCAATATCGCCGGGTGGCGGGAAATAGGTGAGGAAATGGAGAGAAACTGTGGCGTGTTCATAAAACGGCATCAAATTAATGGAAACTTAGCATAGAAGGAACATCGAGCTAGCACAATAAGTAGATGATGATCAGATGAACACGGACCACACTAGGGAACCCGTCGGTGATGAATTCATCAATCACAAACGGTTGAATACTAGCAAGCGTTTGCCCACAACACACACGGCTTATTCCTTCACAAACAGGTCGGATGGATCAACTGTATGGCACGTATCGCACATTGTCAAAAAGTAATGCGGTAGACCTTCTTTAACATGTGTTAAAAAATAAAAAAATAAAAAAATAAAAAACAAGGACCTCGAGGTTAAATTAACTCATGGGATGGGTCATATCAGTAATTTAATTTCACAGATATGAGCCATCCTATCAGTTAATTTAACATCAACACTACTTCCCATCTAGTCACCCATCTGATGGCTGCTCTAGCCTGAGCACACTTAACTTGAGAGTTCTCTTACATGAGCTACTGGTGGAACAGGTAGTCCTTGCAAATATAGGATGCCTCTTTGCATCCTAATGGCATATTCGGATGACCGCCCATCCCCCAATGGCCCATAGATGTTGTGTAGACAGAGCATATCACATACGTCGTATTAGAAGCAATTGTTATTATCGGTCTTCGCACACATTTCTGATTACAGACCTGTTTGTCGCGTATCACACACATCTTGATATATTGAACCATTTCTGTTCTCTTGTCTCAACGCAAATAGTTCATCCGAGTAAACCGCATGCCGTATATCGCACATACCTTGATCTGGCTGACCATTTCTTTTGTGTTGCCTAATCACAAACAGTTCATCCGAGTGAACCATATGCTGTATATCGCACACACCTTCATCTGGTTGCCCGTTTCTTTTGTTCCTCCTCATCGCAAACAGTTAATTGAACTGAACCGTATGCCCTGCATCGCACACGCAACTAAAATCTGAATCGTGTTTGATGCATCCTCCATCGCAAACGTTTTACACCTTTTTTGACGGGTTTTTTACACCACTGTTTGCAATTATTGCATCGCACACAGTTTCGTCGAAGGGTCTTTGATCGTAGTGTCGCGTTAGCAGCATCCTGCAGTAGTGACTTGATTAATAATAACCCCAGTTCGATGATGAGAAAGAGATTGGTTGTGATCGAGAGAGGATCACGGAGATATCATGGATAGCGAAGTTGGTTGATTCTTATGTGGTCGTGAGAGGATCACGACGGTATCATGGATACCGATGTTGGTAAGTTGATGTATGGGATGGTTACGACGTAACCGTCGAGCAAGAGTAAGTTGGTGCATGATAATGTTAACATGTTGCATGTAGTATCATCATGTTCATATGCTCATGCCATGGTAATGTTGTTCTAGCCGTATCTTGTTCAGATTTTGCATGCCATGTTGTCCTGATAGTATCATGTTCATGAGTGGTTTAACCTGCTAATGCCATGTTGTTGTTTGTCTTGACTACTATTGGTTTATTGTGAACTTGCAAGTACATTCAATGTACTGACCTGGCGTGTCATGCCAGTTTGCAGGTCGTGCCTGGTTGCTTGCTTGTTTGGTGTGGTTCCCGTGTTCGCGAGCTAGGATAAACGTTCCAGCCAGAGTCCCTGCGGATTGGACTCCATCATCGTTGTTCGTTGTTCCGCTGCCAGTAGAGGTTCCACTGCCTCGAGTTGTTATGCTGCTTGCATAGAGCAACTGTGGATTGGCGTAGCATCGTCGTGCAAGTGTTATTCATTGTAATATCGGATACTTTGTATTCGTATTCGGGTTGTAATAGAGAGCTGGTTTGTTCTATGCTAAGCAGTGCCGTATTCTAGAAGACTTCACCTCAATCTCTGGGCTAGAATACGAGGCGCTCTGGTTTCTCTGAGCCGGGGTGCCACAACACCGCTCCAAACGGAGATTAGCATCCACAAGTGTGTGAACTTCGGGATACATTGTCGTCTCCGCGTGCCTTGGTTATCTCGTACCCGAGCCCTTTACTTATGCACTTTACTTTGTGATAGCCATAGTATGACATGTTATATATCTTGCTATCACTTAGTTGTTTATCTTGCTTAGCATAAGTTGTTGCTGCACATAGGTGAGCCTAGTTGATTTAGGTTTTGTGCTTGACAAATTAAACACTAGTTTTATTCCACATTTGTTCAAGCCTAAACCGTAATTATTTTTAAGCGCCTATTCAGCCCCCCTCTAGGCGACATCCACGATATTTCACCTTTCCCTTCCTCTAATGGTACACTCATATTTTGGTTGCTGTTGATTATGTTACTAAGTGGGTAAAAGCTATTCCAACTAGTAGTGCTGATCACAACACTTCCATTAAAATGCTTAAAGAAGTTATTTTCCCAAGGTTTGGAGTCCCTAGATATTTAATGACTGATGGTGGTTCATACTTTATTTATGGTGCTTTCCGTAAAATGCTTGCTTAATATGATGTCATCCATAGAGTTGCATCACCCTATCATCCTCAATCTAGTGGTCAAGTTGAACTTAGCAATAGAGCAATAAAACTAATATTAAAAAACAATTGTCAATAGGTCTCAAAAGAATTGGTCTAAGAAATTAGATGATGCACTCAGGGCCTACAGAACAGCTTATAAAAATCCTATGGGTATGTCTCCTTATAAAATGGTTTATGGAAAAGCTTGTCATTCGCCTCTTGAGTTAGAACGTAAAGCATATTGCGCTATTAAATAACTCTACTATGATTTAAAACTTGCCGGTGAAAAGAGGTTATTTGATATTAGCTCAATAGATGAATGGAGAACCCAAGCTTATGAAAATGCCAAGCTATTCAAAGAAAAAGTTAAAATATCACATGACAAAAGAATCCAAAAGCGGGAATTCAAGGTTGGTGAATATGTTCTTTTGTACAACTCTCATTTTAGATTTTTTGAAGGAAAACTTCTCTCCAAATGGGAAGGACCATATATTATCGAAGAGTTTTATCATTCTGGAGCCATCAAAATAAGTAATTTCGAAGGTACTAACCCGAAGGAAGTCAATGGGCAAAGAATTAAACATTATATCTTAGGTACGCCTATTAATGTTGAAAGCAATATTATTCAAACCATGACACCAGAGGAACACATAAAATAAACCTTCGAGAACACTCCAGAATCGTGAAAAAGAGGAGGTATGTGATATGGTAAGTAAATGGACTCCGAAAAATCCGTAAAAATCTGTCAGTTTTGGAATATTAAAAAATTAGGAAAATAAGAAACAACAAGAAAGGCAACCCTGGTGGGAAAAGTATAACATCACATAAGGAAAAGTATAAGTGGTAAAATTTATTGGAGATTGACAAACATAGCATTGGTCAATGATGCAACTCATGAAAGAATTAATAAGCGAAGAGAAGATTCACATGCAAATACACTATCTTGGACATTTTTTATGATTGTGAGCCCCCATCAAAACATTATATGCCAAAATTGTTGACATTGGACAAGGAAGACAACGTAATGATTTATGCTTATTCATATTCACATAGAAGTTATATTGTCATAGCTCCTTTAACATGTGGTGCTTGCTCAATATCTTTGCTAGCCAAAAAGTCTGCACTAAGTAGAGATACTACTTGTGCATCCAAAAACCCTTAAACCCAAAATCTTGTTTTGAGAATCCACCATACCTACCTATGGATTGAGTAATATCCTTCAATTAAGTTGTCATCGGTGCAATAAGGCAATAGAAATTTCTTCTAAATGTGTTAGATAATTTATTGTAAGAGAAAATTGAGCATTGTACGACTTGTGATGGCAAAATAATAAAAGCGACAGACAGCATAATAAAGGTTGCTCACAAGGGGCAATATAACGTGACGTTCTTTTTCACTAAGAGATTGAGCATGCAACCAAAAAGCGCATGACAACCTCTGCTTCGCTCTGCGGAGAGCCTATCTTTTACTTTTATGTATTAACTTTTATGCAAGAGTCAAATTATTCTTCCCTATTCCTTTTTATTTTCTCTTATTGCAAGCACCATGTGGTGAGGAAAGATCTAGGCACATATATCCAGCTGGATATGGGCGAGCATGAGTTATTATTGTTGACATCACCTTTGAGGTGAATACATTGGGAGGCGAACTATAAGCCCCTATATTTCTGTGTGTCCGGTTGAAACATTTTGCTCATGTGTATGTGGTGAGTGTTAGCAATCATAGAAGACTATATGATGGTTAAGTATGTGGACTTGCCAAAATGCTCTGATACGTGACCCTTCCTGAAAAGATGATGAATTGTAGTTGCAAAGTTGACTGAGAATGTAGTTTCTTGGTTTTCAATAGATTTTATGCATTTACTTTGATGTTGTGATGAGTTGTTACTTGTTCATGAGAAGTTATATGGTAAAAGTTATGTGATAAAGTTTTATGATAAAGTTTGTTGTTGTTATAATATATGCATGATGCTTCTATGTCCGTATTTTGTTTCTATCGACACCTCTCTCTATAAGCATGTGGACATGTTTTTCGATTTCGGTTTTCGCTTGAGGACAAGCGAGGCCTAAGCTTGGGGGAGTTGATACGTCCATTTAGCATCATGTTTTCCTACTGTTAGTTATAATGTTTTTATGCATAATAATGCTTTATGGAGTAATTCTAATGCCTTTTCTCTCATAATATGCAAGGTTTACACAAAGAGGGAGAATGCTGGCAGCTGGAATCCTAGACCTGAAAAAGCTATGTCAGAGTCACCTATTCTGCGCATCTCCAAATGAGCTGAAAATTTACGGAGAATTGTTTCGAATATATGAAAAATACTGGAGCAAATAACTACCGGAGGAGGCCCACCAGGTGGGCACAACCCACCTGGGCGCGCCCTGGTGGGTTGTGCCCTCCTCGGCCCATCTTCTGGTACATAAGTCATTTTGACCTAGAAAAAAAATAAGGGGAGGACTTTCAGGATGGAGCGCCACCGTCTTGAGGCGGTACTTGGGCAGGAGCACTTTTGCCCTCCGGCGGAGCGATTCCACCGGGTGAACTTCCCACCCGGAGGGGAAATCATCATCCTCGTCATCACCAACAACCCTCTCATCTTTGGGAGGGAAATCTTCATCAACATCTTCAATAACACCATCTCCTCTCAAACCCTAGTTCATCTCTTGTGTTCAATCTTTGTACCGAAACCTCAGATTGGTTCCTGTGGGTGACTAATAGTGTTGATTACATCTTGTAGTTGATTACTATATGGTTTATTTGGTGGAAGATTATATGTTCAAATCCATTGTGCTATTTAATACCCCACTGATCTTGAGCATGATTATTCTTTGTGTGTAGTTACTTTTCTTCTTGAGGTCACGGGAGAAATCTTGTTGCAAGTAATCATGTAAACTTGATATGCGTTTGATATTTTGATTTTATGTATGTTGTGATCCCCTTAGTGGTGTCATGTGAACGTCGACTTCATGGCACTTCACTATATTTGGGCCTAAGGGAATGCATTGCGGAGTAGTTATTAGATGATGGGTTTCTAGAGTGACAGAAGCTTAAACCCTAGTTTATGCGTTACTTCGTAAGGGACCGATTTGGATTCAAAAGTTTAATGCTATGGTTAGATTTTATCTTAATACTTTTCTCGTAGTTGCGGATGCTTGCGAAGGGGTTAATCATAAGTAGGAGGTTTGTTCGAGTAAGAACATCACCTAAGCACTGGTCCACCCACATATCAAATTATCAAAGTAGTTAACACAAATCGAACCAACATGATGAAAGTGACTAGATGAAATTCCTGTGTACCCTCAAGAACGTTTTGCTTATCATAAGAGACCGTTTTGGCCTGTCCTTTGCCACAAAAGGATTGGGCTACCTTGCTGCACTTTATTTACCGTTACCATTACTTGCTCGTTACAAATTACCTTGCTATCAAACTATCTGTTACCGAAAATTTCAATGCTTGCAGAAATTACCTTGCTGAAACCACTTGTCATTTGCTTCTGCTCCTCGTTGGGTTTGACGCTCTTACTTATCGGAATGACTACAATTAGTCCCCTATACTTGTGGGTCATCAATGAGGTGGTAGCAAGCTTGTCCTCCGGCTTCCATGGCAGCGGTTAACCATCATAAGAGGATGCATGAGTCCCCTGAGTACTGCAACTGGCATCTAAACTCATACCTTTAAATCTTGCTTCATACTTGACAATTTGATTTTGAAGATCATATATTTGGTTTTGAAAAAAATTTATTTTCTCGTTGAAGGTGAAGACAATGTCCTTCATAGACCGGCCATCCACCTTGTGTTCACGGGTGAATTCCGTGATCATGAGGTGATTGGCACTGAGTCCACGCTCCACCATCCCTTGGCACTTGAAGATCTCCTGCTCCACCGCCTTGAGCCTTGCCTTCATGCTTCCGGTCCTCTTGGGGCCTTCAACGTCTCGGATGTGGATCACCCCCTCACGCATCTCAATGGCTTGAGGGTGCTTCAACACCTCCGGTGGGTAGGGGTTGATGACCTTCTCGAAGAACTTGTCCTTGGAGGAGCTTGGGGCAGCCATGGCTATCTAGATCTGTTAGAAAAATAGCACGAAACAAGAATAGAGGATTTCTCCGTGATACGGTGGTCAAATCGTCCGGGGGTATATATAAAGATTTTTTATCTTGGGAAACAAGTATACGAAAGGAAAACGGAGTCGGGAAGGTGCCCGAGGGGCCCACTACCCACCAGGGCGCGCCAGGTGGGGCAGGCGCGCCCTGGTTCCTTGTGGGCACCTAGGTTGCCCCTTGTGGGCACCTAGGTTGCCTTCCGGGTTGTTTCTTATTTTCCTTTTTTTTATATTCCAAAACTGACAGATTTTTTTTGCGGATTTTTCGGAGTCCGTTTACTTACCGTATCACGTACCTTTTCCTTTTCAGGGTTCTGGAGTGTTCTAGAAGTTTTATTTTATGTGTTCCTTCGGTGTCATGGTTTGAATAATATTAGTTTCACCATTAATAGGTATACCTGAGATACAGTGCTTAATTCTTTGCCCATTAACCACCTTCGGATTAGTGCCTTCGGCATAATTGATCTTGACAGGTCCAGAACGATAAACTTCTTCGATGATATATGGCCCTTCCCATTTGGAGAGAAGTTTACCCGCAAAAAAACTGAAACGAGAATTGTACAATAGAACATATTCACCAACTTTAAATTCCCGCTTTTGGATTCTTTTGTCATGCCATCTTTGAACTTCTTCTTTGCATAGTTTGGCATTTTCATAAGCTTGGGTTATCCATTCATCTAGTGAGCTAATATCAAATAACCTCTTTTTAGTGGCAAGTTTGAAGTCATAATTGAGTTCTTTAATTTCCCAATATGCTTTGTGTTCTAACTCAAGAGGCAAATGACAAGCTTTTCCATAAACCATTTTGTATGGAGACGTACCCATAGGATTTTTATAAGCTGTTCTATAGGCCCAAAGGGCATCATCAAGTTTATTAGACCAATTCTTTCGGGGCCTATTGACAGTTTTTTGTCATATTAATTTTATTTCTCTATTGCTAAGTTCAACTTGACCGCTAGATTGAGGATGATAGGGTTATGCAATTCTATGGTTGACATCATATTTAGCAAGCATTTTACAGAAAGCACCATGAATAAAGTGTGAACCACCATCAGTCATTCAATATCTAGGGACTCCAAACCTTGGGAAGATAATTTCTTCAGCATTTAATGGAGGTGTTATGATCAACACTGCTAGTTGAAATAGCTTCCACCCACTTAGTGCCATAATCAACGACAACCAAAATGTGTGTATACCCATTAGAGGAAGGAAAATGTCCCATATAATCAAAGCCCCAAACATCAAATGGTTCAACAACAAGTGAATAATTCATAGGAATTTCTTGATGCTTACCAATATTAACAATTCTTTGACATTCATCACAAGACAAGACAAAGTTACGAGCATCTTTGAAAAGAGTAGGCAATAAAAACCACATTGTAATACCTTGTGCGCATTTCTATCTCCCGCATGATGCCCTCCATAAGCTTCAGAGTGACATTTCCGTAGGATTTGTTCCTGCTCATGCTCAGCTATACAACGTCTAATAACACCATCTACCCCTTCTTTATAAAGATGTGGGTCATCCCAAAAGTAATGTCTTAAGTCATAGAATATTTTTTTCTTCTGTTGATAAGTGAAACTAGGTAGCATAAATTTAGCAACAATATAATTAGCATAGTCAGCATACCAAGGAGTATTATGAAAAGAATTTACGACAGCTAGTTGTTCATTAGGGAAGCTATCATCAATAGGTAGTGGGTCATCAAGAATATTTTCTAACCTAGAAAAGTTATCAGCTACGGGGTTCTCAGCTCCTTTCCTATCAGTAATATGTAAATCAAATTCTTGTAGCAAAAGAACCCACCTAATGAGTCTAGTTTTAGCATCTTTCTTTTTGATAAGATATTTAATAGCAACATGATCACTGTGAACAATTAATTTGGAATCAAAAATGTAAGATCTGAATTTATCACAAGCAAACACAATTGCTAAAAATTCTTTTTCAGTAGTAGCATAATTTCTTTGGGCACTGTCTAGAGTTTTACTAGCATAATGCATAACATCTAATTTTATCAATTCTTTGTCCTAGAACAGCACCAACAACATAATCACTAACATCACACATAATTTCAAAAGGCAAGTTCCAATCACGTGGTTGAACAATAGGTGAAGTAGTTAAGGCTTTCTTAAGTGTTTCAAAGGCTTCTACACAATCATCATAAAAACAAATGGAACATCCATTTCTAAAAGATTAGTAAGAGGCCTAGAAATTTTATAGAAGTCTTTAATAAACCTCATATAGAAACCAACATGACTAAGGAAGCTACGAATACCTTTAGTGTCTTTAGGACATGGCATTTTCTCAATTTCATCAACTTTAGCTTTATCCACCTCAATACCTCGTTCAGAAATTTTATGCCCCAAGACAATGCCTTCGTTTACCATAAAGTGGCACTTCTACCAATTCAAGACAAGATTAGTTTGTTCACATCTCTACAAAACTCGATCAAGGTTTCTTAAGCAATCATCAAAAGAAGTTCCATAAATGGAAAAATCATCCATGAAAACCTCAACAATCTTTTCACAAAAATCAGAGAATATAGCAGTCATACATCTTTGAAAGGTAGCAGGTGCATTACATAAACCAAAGGGCATACGTCTATAAGCATAATTTCAAGGGAAAGTAAAGGTGTTTTTTTCTAGATCAGGTTGCGAAACAGGTATTTGAGAGAAACTAGAATATCCATCAAGAAAACAAAAGTGTGTGTGCTTAGAAAGTCTTTCTAGCATTTGATCAATGAAAGGCAGAGGGTAATGATCTTTTCAAGTAGCTTTGTTTAATTTTCTAAAATCAATTACCATTCTATAGCGAGTAACTATTCTTTGTGGAATGAGTTCATTTTTATCATTAGGAACAACAGTGGTACCTCCTTTCTTAGGGACACAATGAACATGACTTACTCATGTACTATCAGCTATGAGATAGATTATAGCTGCTTCCATAAGCTTAAGTGATTCAGTTCTTACCACTTCTTTCATCTTAGGATTCAATCAGCGTTGGTGATCAACAACGGGTTTAGCATCAGGTTCCATATGAATCTTATGCTAACAGAGAGTGGGACTAATTCCCTTAAGATCATCAAGAGTATATCCAATAGCAGTGCTACTTCTTGAGCTTTCATTGATTTTTCCCCTGAAGAGGAAAGGGTGATGGATCAAAGTAGAGATAAGTATTTCCCTCAGTTAAGAACCAAGGTATCAATCTAGTAGGAGGCACAAGCAAGTCTCCAATCTATGCACCTACACAAACTAGCAAACACTTGCACACAACGCGAAAAAGGGGTTGTCAATCCCTTCACGGTCACGAACAAGAGTGAGATCTAATAGAGATATGTATAAAAGATAAATAAAGGAGCAAACTAAAGTAAATACAAATAAAGTGAAGGAAAGTATTTTTGGGTTTTTTGGTTTATAGATCTGAAAATATATGCTGGAAATAGACCCGGGGGCCATAGGTTTCACAAGAGGCTTCTCTCTTGAAAGAAAGCATATGGTGGGTAAACAAATTACTGTCAAGCAATTGATAGAAAAGCACAAATTTATGACGATATCCAAGGCAATGATCATGAATATAGGCATCACGTCCATGTCAAGTAGACCGAAAACATTCTGCATCTACTACTATTACTCCACACATCGACCGCTATCCAGCATGCATCTAGAGTATTAAGTTCATAAGAACGAAGAAACGCCTTAAGATGACATGATGTAGAGGGATAAACTCAAGCAATATGATGAAAACCCCATCTTTTTACCCTTGATGGCAACAATACAATACGAGCCTCGCTACCCCTACTTTGTCACTGGGTGAGGACACTGCAAGATTGAACCCAAAACCAAGCACCTCTCCCATTGCAAGAAAAACCAATCTAGTTGGCCAAACCAAACCGACAATTCAAAGAGAAATACAAAGATATTTGATCATGCATAAAAGAGTTCAAAAAAGACTCAAATAATATTCATAGATAATTTGATCCTAAATCCACAATTCATCGGATCTTGACAAACACACCGCAAAAGAATATTACATCGGATAAAACTCCAAGAACATCGAGGAGAACATGGTATTGAAGATCATAGAGAGAGAAGAAGCCATCTAGCTACTAGCTATGGACCCTTAGGTCCGTGGTAAACTACTCACGCTTCATCGGAAGGACGGTAAGGTTGATGTAGGTGCCCTCCGTCATCGAATCCCCCTCCGATAGGGTGCCAGAAAAGGCCCCAAGATGGGATCTCACAAGAATAGAGGCTTGCGGCGGCGGAATAGTATTTTGGTGGATGCCTCTGATGGTTTGGGAATATTTGGGAATTTATAGTGCAAGAATTAGGGTTAGGGGACCTCCAAGGGGCCCACAATCCCTCAGGGTGCGCCCCCTAGGGCACGCCCAGCAGGCTTGTGGCCTCCTCGAGACTCCTCTGGCCCCCTCTCCAAGTCTTCTGGATGTCTTCTGGTCCAAGAACAATCATCGCGAAATTTTTATTACGTTTGGAGTCCGTTTGATATTCCTATTATGTAAAACTTAAAAACAAGGAAAAACAAATACTGGCACTGGGCTCTAGGTTACTAAGTTAGTCCAAAAAATAATATAAAATAGCATATCAATGCATATAAAACATCCAAAACAGATAATATAATAGCATGGAACAATAAAAATTGTAGATATGTTGGAGACGTATAAAGCAGCATGGTGCTTCCTCGGAATTTTTAATAATCTCTCTTCTTCGTGTTCTGGAAGGTTAGCACTAATAATAACATGATATATCTTTTTCTCATCAAGATAAGCGTACTTCATAGTATCAGGCAATTGCTTTAATTCAAACACAGGATCAACTTTAGGTGGAGGAGGACCTCCTAGAGTTTCAATAGACAAATTGTGTTTAAGGATAGGTTCTTGTTCAAAGAATATTTTATCTATTTCATTTCTTTCACGCAAGTGCATATTATTTCATGGTCCAGCAAATATTGTTCTAGTGGATCAGTAGGAGGTACGATAATAGAAGCAAGACCAATTATTTCATGCTTACTAGGCAATTATTTATTATGAGGTTGTCTATGAAACTTAGAGAAATTAAAATTATGAGACACATCACCAAAACTAACACTAACAGTTTCTTTCTCGCAATCTATCTGAGCATTAACATTGTTCAAGAAAGGTCTACCAAAAATAATGGGAGAAAAGTCATCTTGTGGGGATCCAAGAACTAGAAAATCAATAGGGTATTTTATTTTCCCACACAAGACTTCAACATCTCTAACAATCCCAAGTGGTGTGATGGTGTCTCTATTTGCAAGTTTAATAGTGACATTTATGAATTCTATTTCAGCGGGTGCTATATCATTCGTAATTTCTTGGTATAAGGTAAAAGGAATAGAACTCACACTAGCACCCAAATCACATAAACCATAGTAGCAATGATCTCCCATTTTAACTGAGACGACAGGCATGCCAGCAACAGGCTTGTTCTTATCTTTAGTGTCGAGTTTGGCAATTCCAGCAGCTTCATCACAGAAATAAATAACATGCCCATCAATATTATCGACCAAGATATCATTAACCATAGCAACACTAGGTTCTACTTTAATTTGTTCAGAGGGTTTAGGTGCTTTAATATTACTTTTGTGAACCACTATTGATACCTTAGCATGTTCCTTTATCCTAACAGGGAAAGGTGGTTTTTCAATATAAGAAGTAGGCACAACTGGATCAACATTATAAATGATAAGTTCATCTTTAACTAAAACCGGTTCTTTAATTTCATTTTTAATAATAGGGGGATGATATTTAAACCACTTCTCCTTAGGGAGATCAACATGAGTAGCAAACAATTCACAAAAGAGGCTACTATCTAAGAGTCAAGTCCATATTTAGTGCTAAACTTGTGAGAAGCATCGGTATTCATAAAGGATTTAACACAATCAAAATCAAGCTTAATACCTGACTCTTTACCTTCGTCAAGTTCCCAATCTTCAGAGTTGCGTTTAATTATCTCCAAAATATCCCACCTGAATTCAATAGTCTCCTTCATAAAAGAATTAGTACAAGAAGTATCGAGCATGGATTGATCATCACGAGAAAGCCGAGCATAAAAATTCTGAACAGTAATTTCTCTTGAGAGCTCATGATTGGGGCATGAATATAACATTGACTTAAGCCTCCCCCACGCTAGACCGATACTTTCTCCTTCACGAGGCCAAAAATTATATATGTAATTCCGATCACGATGAACTAGATGCATAGGATACAATATTTGGTGAAATTCCAATTTCAATCGATTCCAATTCCAAGATCCAATATCATCGCATAGCCTATACCATATCAATGCTTTTCCCTTCAAAGATAAAGGGAAAACCTTCTTCTTAACTTCATCTCCGGGTAAACCTGCAAGCTTAAAAAATCCACAAATTTCATCCACATGTATCAAATGCATATCAGTATGTTTCGTTCCATCTCCTGCATAAGGATTAGCTAGATAGCAGTTGTCTATCATACCCGAAGGAATTTTATAACTAATATTTTTAGTAGGTGCAGTAGGTTGAGGGTCAACTCTTAGTGCTTCCGGTCGAGGTGAAGGTACCCCGAACAAACCCCTCAAAGGATTGTTTTCCATAGTAGAAAGTGATGACCCACAATTGTAGGGGATCTATCGTAGTCCTTTCGATAAGTTAGAGTGTCGACACCAATGAGGAGCAGAAGGAAATGACAAGCGGTTTTCAGTAAGGTATTCTCTGCAAGCACTGAAATTATCGGTAACAGGTAGTTTTGTGATAAGGTAATTTGTAACGAGTAACAAGTAATGAAAGTAAATAAGGTGCAGAAAGAAGGCCCAATCCTTTTTGTAGCAAAGGACAAGCTTGGACAAACTCTTATATGAAGGAAAACGCTCCCATGGACACATGGGAATTATCGTCAAGCTAGTTTTCATCACGTTCATATGATTCGCGTTCGTTACTTCGATAATTTGATATGTGGGTGGACCGGTGCTTGGGTGCTGCCCTTCTTTGGACAAGCATCCCACTTATAATTAACCCCTAGTGCAAGCATCTGCAACTACAAAAGAAGTATTAAGGTAAACCTAACCATAGCATGAAACATATGGATCCAAATCAGCCCCTTACGAAGCAACGCATAAACTAGGGTTTAAGCTTCTGTCACTCTAGCAACCCATCATCTACTTATTACTTCCTAATGCCTTCCTCTAGGCCCAAACAATGGTCAACTGTCATGTAGCCGACGTTCACATAACACCACTAGAGGAGAGACAACATACATCTCATAAAAATATCGAACGAATACCAAATTCACATGACTACTTATAGCAGGACTTCTCCCATGTCCTCAGGAACAAACGTAACTACTCACAAATCATATTCATGTTCATAATAAGAGGGGTATTAGTATGCATAAAGGATATGAACATATGATCTTCCACCAAATAAACAAACTAGCATCAACTACAAGGAGTAATCAACACTACTAGAAACCCACGGGTACCAATCTGAGGTTTTGGGACAAAGATTGGATACAAGAGATGAACTAGGGTTTTAGAGGAGATGGTGTTGGTGAAGATGTTGATGGAGATTGACCCCCTCCCGATGAGAGGATCGTTGGTGATGGCGATGGTCATGATTTCCCCCTCCCGGAGGGATGTTTCCCCGGCAGAACAGCTCCGCCGGAGCCCTAGATTAGTTCCGCCAAGGTTCCGCCTCGTGGCGGCGGTGTTTCGTCCCGAAAGCTTGCTTATGATTTTTTTCAGGGTAAAAGACTTCATATAGCAGAAGATGGGCACCGGAGGCCTCCCAGGGGGTAGGGCGCGCCCCCCACCCTTGTGGCCAGGGTGTGGGCCCCCTCTGGTTGATTCTTTCTCCAGTATTTTTTATATATTCCAAAACGTGCCTCCGTGAAGTTTCGGGACTTTTGGAGTTGTGCAGAATAGGTCTCTAATATTTGCTCCTTTTCCAGCCCAGAATTCCAGCTGCCGGCATTCTCCCTCTTCATGTAAACCTTGTAAAGTAAGAGAGAAAAGGCATAAGTATTGTGGCATAATGTGTAATAACATCCCATAATGCAATAAATATCGATATAAAGGCGTGATAAAAAATGGACGTATCAACTCCCCCAAGCTTAGACCTCGCTTGTCCTCAAGCGGAAGCCGATATCGAAAAATATTTCCACATGTTTAGAGATGGAGGTGTCGATAAAATAAAATACGGACATGAGGGCATCATGATCATTCTTATAACAGCAACATATATATATATATATTGTCATATGATTTCTTATGCTAAAGTAACAATCTATTCACAATGTAAAGTATGAATCAGAAACTTCATTGAGAGCCAACAAACTATAATCTCAGTCATTGAAGCAATTGCAATTTATCATAACATCGGAAAGAGTCAATATAAGAGCTTTTCAGCAAGTCCACATACTCAACTATCATTTAGTCTTTCACAATTGCTAACACTCACGCAATACTTATGGTTATAGAGTTTTAATCAGACACAGAGAAAGATAGGGGCTTATAGTGTTGCCTCCCAACCTTTTACCTCAAGGGTAATATCAACAATAATAATTCATGCTAACTTACATCCAATTGGACATATTTATCAGGATCTTTCCAACACAATGTGCTTGCCAAAGGATAAAATATAAAAAGGAAAGGTGAAGATCACCATGACTCTTGTATAAGGTATAAGACAAAAGTAAAAGATAGGCCCTTCGCAGAGGGAAGCATAGGTTGTCATGTGCTTTTATGGTTGGATGCACAAAATCTTAATGCAAAAGAACGTCACTTTATATTGCCACTAGTGATATGGACCTTTATTATGCAGTCTGTCGCTTTTATTGCTTCCATATCACAAGATCGTATAAAGCTTATTTTCTCCACATTAATAAATCATACATATTTAGAGAGCAATTTTTATTGCATGCAACGATGACAACTTACTTGAAGGGTCTTACTCAATCCGTAGGTAAGTATGGTGGACTCTCATGGCAAAACCGGGTTTAAGGATATTTGGAAGCACAAGTAGTATCTCTACTTGGTGCAAAGAATTGGCTAGCATGAGGGAGAAAGGTAAACTCAACATGTTGGATGATCCATGACAATATACTTTATTTCAGATAGAAGAAAACATAACCCATTACGTTGTCTTCCTTGTCCAACATCAACTTT
The DNA here is from genome assembly GCF_018294505.1 of Triticum aestivum. Lineage (NCBI taxonomy): Eukaryota > Viridiplantae > Streptophyta > Magnoliopsida > Poales > Poaceae > Triticum > Triticum aestivum. Next base: position 263,199,051 of record NC_057796.1, on the reverse strand, counting down.
TTAGCATGTCATATCTTAATGAGTGCTCACAATCATAAAATATGTCCAAGATAGTATATTTATATGTGAAAACCTCTCTTTCTTTATTACTTCCTATTAATTGCAACGATGACCAAAACTATGTTTGTCAACTCTCAACAACTTTTATTCATCATACTCTTTATATGTGAAGTCATTACTCTCCATAAGATCAATATGATCTCTTTAATTTTTTATTCTTTCTTTTTCTAATATTCCCTCAAGATCATAGCAAGATAACCAAGCCCTTGACTCAAAACTAATCTTTATTATATATAGCTCACGGACTCAATTACATAGAAGGAACATAAAGCAAAAATCAAGACTAGATCATACTAAAACTTTATTCTACTAGATCAAGATATTACTAAAAGGATCGAACTAAGAAAAATGGTAAAGATAGGAGTGTGATGGTGATACGATACCGAGGCACCTCCCCCAAGCTTGGCAGTTGCCAAGGGGAGTGCCCATACCCATGTACTCAGTTCTCCTTTCTAGGAGGTGGTGAGGAGGGTGATGATGAAGATAACTGTGCCTTCATCTTTTTCATATTGTAATTGAGAACAGAAATTTCCTCCTTCAAATCATCGACCTCAGATTCCAGCTTCAAAATCCTGTCACATAAATCCCCTTTGCTTTTCTGCCGAAAATGAGAAGGAATAGATCGATTGTTAGACAGTTTAGCCCTCTTAGGGAGACTAGACTTATTGAACTTCACGTGCATATCCCCAGGTTGAGGTAGAGGAACATCCTCCCCCTCTGAAATTGAATCATTGATCCTCCTCATCATCCGTAGTTCGACCACAAGGAGATAGGTCCCCATAGGTCTTTGGGTCAGCAATGAGATGTGAGACATAGCTCTCTCCGTCGGAGTCCTGAGATGACATCTTGCTCTAAATCTGCAACAGAAACAGCTCGAAACAAAAATAGAGGATATTCGCATGGTACGGTGGTCAAAACCTTCGGGAGATTATATAATGAATTTTTATCGACCAAAAGAAGTATCGTGCAAGAAAACGGAGTCCGGAGGGCACACGAGTTGCCCACGAGGCAGGGAGGCGCGCCGAGGGGGGTAGGGCGCGCCCTCCACCATCGTGGGTGCCTCGTGTCCCTTTCGGACTACTTCTTATTTTCCTATTTTCTTAAATATTCCAAAACAGAGAAAATTTGCCATTAGAACTGTTTTGCAGTCGGTTTACTTACCGTACCACATACCTATTCCTTTTCGGAGTCTGAAGCATTCTGGAAAGTGTCCCTTATGTATTCCTCTGCGGTTACGGTTTCAATAACATTGGTTTCAACATTTATAGGATTACCTGAGATGTAATGTTTGATTCTTTGACCGTTCACCACCTTTGGATTTGTGCCTTCGAAGTTGTTGATTTTTATGGCACCGGAACAATAGACCTCCTCGATAACATAAGGACCTTCCCATTTAGAGAGAAGTTTTCCTGCAAAAAATCTTAAACGATAGTTGAATAGAAACACATAATCACCTACATTAAACTCACTCTTTTGTATCCTTTTGTCATGCCATATTTTAACTTTTTCTTTAAACAGTTTGGCATTCTCATAGGCATGGGTTCTCCATTCATCAAGTGAACTAATGTCATATAGTCTCTTCTCACCGGCAAGTTTGAAATCATAATTGAGCTCTTTAATGGCCCAATATGCCTTATGTTCTAGCTCGAGAGGTAAGTGACATGCTTTTCCATAAACCATTTTATACGGAGACATACCCATAGGATTTTTATATGCAGTTCTATAGGCCCATAATGCATCATCAAGTTTCTTGGACCAATTCTTTCTAGATCCATTAACAGTCTTTTGCAAAATTAATTTGAGCTCTCTATTACTAAGTTCTACTTGACCACTAGATTGTGGGTGGTATGGAGATGCAATTCTATGATTAACATCATACTTAGCAAGCATTTTACGAAAAGCACCATGAATAAAATGTGAACCACCATCAGTCATTAAATATCTAGGGACTCCAAACCTCGGAAAAATAACTTCTTTTAAGCATCTTAATAGAGGTGTTATGATCAGCACTACTAGTTGGAATAGCTTCTACCCACTTAGTAACGTAATCAAAAGCAACTAAAATATGTGTATACCCATTAGAAGAAGGAAACGGTCCCATATAATCAAAGCCCCAAACATCAAATGGTTCAATAACAAGTGAATAGTTCATAGGCATTTCTTGACGTCAACTAATATTACCAATTCTTTGACATTCATCACAAGACAAGACAAACTTACGGGCATCTTTGAAAAGAGTAGGCCAATAAAAACTGGATTGCAATACCTTATGTGCAGTTCTATCTCCAGCGTGGTGTCCTCCATAAGCTTCGGAGTGACACTTGTGTAGGATCTGTTCCTGTTCATGCTCTGGTACACAACGTCTAATAACACCATCTACTCCTTCTTTATAAAGGTGTGGGTCATCCCAGAAGTAATGTCTTAAATCATAGAAAACTTTTTCTTTTGCTGGTATGTGAAACTAGGTGGTATATATTTAGCAACAATGTAATTAGCATAATCAGCATACCATGGAGCAGTACGAGAAGCATTTATGACAGCTAATTGTTCATCAGGAAAGCTATCATCAATAGGTAGTGGGTCATCAAGAACATTGTCTAACCTAGACAAGTTGTCTGCAACGGGGTTCTCAGCTCCCTTTCTATCAATAATATGCAAATCAAATTCTTGTAGCAAGAGAACCCATCTAATAAGTCTAGGTTTAGCATCTTTCTTTTCCATAAGATATTTAATAGCAGCATGATCAGTGTGAACAGTTACTTTAGAATCAACAATATAAGGTCTGAACTTATCACAAGCAAATACAACTGCTAAAAATTCTTTTTCAGTAGTAGCATAATTTCTCTGGGCATTGTCTAGAGTTTTACTGGCATATTGAATAACATTTAATTTCTTATCAACTCTTTGTCCTAGAATAGCACCTACAGCATAATCACTAGCATCACACATAATTTCAAAGGGTAAATTCCAATCAGGTGGCTGAACAATAGGTGCAGAAATCAAGGCTTTCTTAAGTATTTCAAATGCTTCTACACAATCATCATCAAAGACAAAAGGAACATCTCTTTGTAAGAGATTAGTCAGAGTCCTATAAATTTTAGAGAAGTCCTTAATGAACATCCTATAAAAACCGGCATGACCAAGGAAACTTCTTATACCTTTAATGTCCTTAGGACACGGCATCTTTTCAATAGCATCAACTTTAGCTTTATCAACTTCAATACCCCTTTCAGAAATTTTATGCCCCAAGACAATACCTTCATTAACCATAAAGTGGCACTTTTCCCAATTCAAGACAAGATTAGTTTCTTCACATCTCTGCAAAACTCGATCATGGTTGCTTAAGCAATCATCAAAAGAAGTTCCGTATATGGAGAAATCATCCTTGAAAACCTCAATAATCTTTTCACAAAAATCAGAGAATATAACCATCATGCATCTTTGAAAGGTAGCAGGTGCATTACATAAACCAAAAGGCATACGTCTATAAGCAAAGGTACCGAAAGGGCAAGTAAAAGTGGTCTTTTCTTGATCCTCTTTTGACACAGGTATTTGAGAGAAACCGGAATAACCATCTAGAAAGCAAAAATGTGTATGTTTGGATAATCTTTCTAGCATTTGATCAATAAAAGGTAAAGGGTAATGATCCTTTTTAGTAGCTTTATTTAATTTACGGAAATCAATTACCATTCTATAACCTGTAATAATTCTTTGTGGGATCAATTCATCTTTATCATTAGGAACAACGGTAATACCTCCCTTCTTAGGGACACAATGGACAGGATTTACCCACTGACTATCAGCAACGGGATAAATTATACCAGCTTCGAGAAGCTTTAGGATTGCTTTTCTTACCACTTCTTTCATCTTATGATTTAACCGTCGTTGGTGATCAACAACTGGTTTAGCGTCTTTATCCAATTTTATTTTGTGCTGGCATAAAGTGGGACTAACGCCCTTAAGATCATCAAGAGTATATCCAATAGCAGCACGGTGCTTCTTCAGAGTTTTCAATAATTTCTTTTCTTCATGCTCTGAAAGGTTAGCACTAATAATAATAATAGGATATATCTTCTTTTCATCAAGATAAGCATATTTAAGAGTATCAGGTAATGGTTTAAGCTCAAACACGGGATCACCCTTGGGTGGAGGAGGATCCCCTAGAATTTCAACAGGCAAGTTGTGTTTCAAGATAGGTCCTTGTTTAAAGAATACTTCATCTATTTCCCTTCTTTCATTCATAAACATATCATTTTCATGGTCTAGCAAATATTGCTCCAAAGGATCATTAGGAGGCACGGCAATAGAAGCAAGACCAATAATTTCATCTTTACTAGGCAATTCTTTATCATGTGGTTGTCTATGAAATTTAGCAAAATTAAACTCATGAGACATATCCCCTAAACCAGCAGTAACAATATCCTTTTCGCAATCTATCTTAGCATTAACAGTATTCAAGAAGGGCCTACCAAATATAATGGGACAAAAGTCATCTTGTGGGGAGCCAAGAACAAGAAAATCGGTAGGATATTTAACTTTCCCACACAAGACTTCAACATCTCTAACAATCCCAACTGGTGAAATAGTATCTCTATTGGCAAGCTTAATTGTAACATCAACTTCTTCTATCTCAGCAGGTGCAATATCATGCATAATTTCTTTGTATAAGGAATGAGGTATTGCACTTGCACTAGCACCCATATCACATAAGCCATGATAACAATGATCTCCTATTTTAACAGAAATAACAGGCATGCCAACAACAGGTCTATGTTTAACCTTAGTATCGGGTCTAGCAATTCTAGCAGCTTCATTACAAAAATAAACAACATGCCCATCAATATTGTCGACCAAGAGATCTTTAACCATAGCAATACTAGGTTCAACTTTAATTTTCTCAGGGGGTGTAGGTGTTCTAGTGTTACTCTTACGAACCACAGTTGAAGCTTTAGCATGATCCTTTATTCTAATAGGGAAAGGCGGTTTCTCAATATAAGCGGTAGGAACAATAGGATCAACATTATAAGTGATAGTTTTTTCTTCAACTTTAATAGGTTCAACTACTTTTACTTCAATGGGAGGATGATATTTAAACCAGTTCTCCTTAGGGAGATCAACATGAGTAGCAAAGGATTCACAGAAAGAAGCTACTATCTCAGAGTCAAGTCCATATTTAGTGCTAAATTCACGGAAAACATCGGTGTCCATAAAAGATTTAACACAATCAAACTTAGGTGTTATACCTGACTCCTTACCTTCGCCGAGATCCCAATCTTCAGAGTTGCATTTAATTCTTTCCAATAAATCCCATTTGAATTCAATACTCTTCATCATAAAAGAGCTAGTACAAGAAGTATCGAGCATGGAGCGATTATTGAGAGAAAGCCGAGCATAAATTTTTTGAATAATAATTTCTCTTGAGAGCTCATGATTGAGGCATGAATATAACATTGACTTAAGCCTCCCCCAAGCTTGGGCGATGCTTTCTCCTTCGCGAGGCCAAAAATTATATATATAATTACGATCACGATGAATAAGATACATAGGATAAAACTTCTGACGAAATTCCAATTTCAATCGGTTGTAGTTCCATGATCCCATATCATCACATAGCCTAAACCATGTCAATGCCTTTCCCTTCAAAGATAAAGGGAAGACGTTCTTCTTGATAACATCCTCAGGCATACCTGCAAGCTTAAATAATTCACAAACTTCATCCACGTAGATTAGATGCAAATCGGGATGTTATGTTCCATCTCCTGTAAAAGGATTAGCTAGCAGTTTCTCTATCATACCCGAAGGAATTTCAAAGTAAACATTTTCAGTAGGTTCAGTAGGTTGAGGAGCAACTCTTTGCTCTACTAGTCAGGGTGAAGATACCCCGAACAAGCCCCTCAAAGGATTATGTTCCATAGTAACAAGTGACACTAAATTTCAGCACACTATATAAATTTTTCCTTACCAAAGGCGCTTCACTCCCCGGCAACGGCGCCAGAAAAGAGTCTTGATGACCCACAAGTGTAGGGGATCTATCTTAGTCCTTTCGATAAGTAAGAGTGTCGAACCCAAAGAGGAGCAGAAGGAAATGACAAGCGGTTTTCAGTAAGGTATTCTCTGCAAGCACTGAAATTATCGGTAACAGATAGTTTTGTGATAAGGTAATTTGTAACGAGTAACAAGTAATGAAAGTAAATAAGGTCCAGCAAGATGGCCCAATACTTTTTTTAGCAAAGGACAAGCCTGGACAAACTCCTATATGAAGGAAAACGCTCCCGAGGACACATGGGAATTATCGTCAAGCTAGTTTTCATCACGTTCATGTGATTCGCGTTCGTTACTTTGATAATTTGATATGTGGGTGGACCGGTGCTTGGGTGCTGCCCTTCTTTGGACAAGCATCCCACTTATGATTAACCCCTAGTGCAAGCATCCGCAACTACAAAAGAAGTATTAAGGTAAACCTAACCATAGCATGAAACATATGGATCCAAATCAGCCCCCTACGAAGCAACGCATAAACTAGGGTTTAAGCTTCTTTCACTCTAGCAACCCATCATCTACTTATTACTTCCTAATGCCTTCCTCTAGGCCCAAACAATGGTCAAGTGTCATGTAGTCGACGTTCACATAACACCACTAGAGGAGAGACAACATACATCTAATCAAAATATCGAACGAATACCAAATTCACATGACTACTTATAGCAAGACTTCTCCCATGTCCTCAGGAACAAACGTAACTATTCACAAATCATATTCATGTTCCTAATAAGAGGGGTATTAGTATGCATAAAGGATATGAACATATGATCTTCCACCAAATAAACCAACTAGCATCAACTACAAGGAGTAATCAACACTACTAGCAACCCACAGGTACCAATCTGAGGTTTTGGGACAAAGATTGGATACAAGAGATGAACTAGGGTTTTAGAGCAGATGGTGTTGGTGAAGATGTTGATGGAGATTGACCCCCTCCCGATGAGAGGATTGTTGGTGATGGCGATGGTCATGATTTCCCCCTCCCGGAGGGATGTTTCCCCGACAGAACAGCTCCGCCGGAGCCCTAGATTGGTTCCACCAAGGTTCCACCTCGTGGCGGCGGTGTTTCGTCCCGAAAGCTTGCTTATGATTTTTCAGGGTAAAAGACTTCATATAGCAGAAGATGGGCACCGGAGGCCTGCCAGGGGGCCCACGAGGCAGGGGGCGCGCCCCCCACCCTCGTGGCCAGGGTGTGGGCCCCCTCTGGTAGATTCTTTCTCCAGTATTTTTTATATATTCCAAAACGTGCCTCCGTAAAGTTTCAGGACTTTTGGAGTTGTGCAGAATAGGTCTATAATATTTGCTCCTTTTCCAGCCCAGAATTCCAGCTGCCGGCATTCTCCCTCTTCATGTAAACCTTGTAAAATAAGAGAGAAAAGGCATAAGTATTGTGGCATAATGTGTAATAACAGCCCATAATGCAATAAATATCGATATAAAGGCATGATGCAAAATGGACGTATCAACTCCCCCAAGCTTAGAACTCGCTTGTCCTCAAGCGGAAGCCGATATCGAAAAATATTTCCACATGTTTAGAGATGGAGGTGTCGATAAAATAAAATACAGACATGAGGGCATCATGATCATTCTTATAACAGCAACATATATATATATATATATATATATATATATATATTGTCATATGATTTCTTATGCTAAAGTAACAATCTATTCACAATGTAAAGTATGAATCAGAAACTTCATTGAGAGCCAACAAACTATAATCTCAGTCATTGAAGCAATTTCAATGTCAGGACCGGTTTTCCAATAAAAATTTTATTGAGAAACCGACCCTTTTATCGGACCAGTTCCAGGATCGCACGGGACTGACTGGGACTCCTCTAGGCGTCGGACTCGCTATCAAACTCTTCATCCATAAGATCACCTTCGTCAACATCTGGCCAAATCAACAAGCCAGGTGAGTACTTTGAATGTACTCGCATGACAGTTTGGACATAAGATATAACAAATGCAAACATGATGCACATGAGCAGATTAGTAATGCGCACTCAGATAATAAAATTGCACTGCATGATAGATAAAAAGGAAGTCAGGCGGTAGTCCTCCCGAAATCCCAATGAAATAACTAAAGACCGATCGGTTGTTTGAAGCGACGCCTCGAAAGGTAAAAATAAATTAACAATGCCGCAGTCGGGCGTCAGGGCGACACCACATAAAGGGCTCATATTGGTATATAAACGACAGTGCGTGCCACAGTCGGACGTCTGAGCGACATCACATAAAGGGCTTATATCAAAAGTAAATAACAAGAGTGCCACAGTCGGACGTCTGAGCGACATCACATAAAGGGCTTATATCAAAAGTAAATAACAAGAGTGCCACAGTTGGACGTCTGAGCGACATCAAATAAAGGGCTTATATCAAAAGTAAATAACAAGAGTGCCACAGTCGGACGTCTGAGCGACATCACATAAAGGGCTTATATCAAAAGTAAATAACAAGAGTGCCACAGTCGGACATCTGAGCGACATCACATAAAGGGCTTATATTTCATTATTCGAATTCAAGTAGCTCATGAATTTAACTCATCTCAAGGAAATACTCATGTACGTAATAATAAACTGGTTAGTCCATCCACAGGAATAACATTCAACCTGGTTTACCACTCATGTTTGTTCACCGGGGATTTTCACTGAGACTGACACAGAGACTGACGCTGAGACTGATACTAATACTGATATGGATGTGTTGACCAAGAACCTTGACCATGGACATGGTTACTCGGATGGTTTTGACTCTGCAGAGTTTGTACTTTTTAACCACAGCCAACGGATTTCAGTAGTCACAAAGGACTAGTTCCGTTTATGGTATTTCAGGAGAAACACATCTAACCAGTACACACCCATTCCACATTCCGCTGCCAGGAATCACCCTAGGCAACGTTCAAGAAAAACCTTAAGACGGGGAGGCTACAACCTCGCGTAGCATGGGATCAAATTTATATCGCGCGCTCTAATGGGTGCCCCCTCTCGGTCCCAACCGGAAACACCCATGCCCCCTGACCGGATGACGGGCTTTAATCCAGGGCCATGGAACCCCCATCACGGTCCCTCTATTTGGTGTGTACGAGGAAAGAGGTTTGCAACTTACTAAACCGTATTCTTTGCAGAAAACGTGCGGCAGCACGAAAAGGGGATGGACGGTAACGTGGCTTGATCCACGTTAAGACTGGAGTTTAACGGTTGACATAAGACTGGCATGCTTCAACAATACCATCTTACCACCCTTCATGTCACCACATGATCATGTTATCTCCATCAAGAGATCACATCAAGTTTCGAAGCATAATGGTAGTTGCCTTGCATGCAATATAACATTCACTGATGCTCATATAAACATTCCATGAACTAACTATTCAAGCAAACATGCAAAACACTCACTGCCTGGTTCGGAGTAGTCGGAGTCTAGCTCGGCGAAGTTCGCGGTTCCGTCACCTCCTCCGGTATCTACGGTATAAAGAAATCGCATACTAACGTAAATACCGAGTGTGCATCAAAGTTGTTCCAAATATTTTTCAAATAAATATGATAAAAAACTAGACAGAAAAACAAAGATGACAGAAAAGAATCAACTCAAAATCATCTTTTGTTTAAAAGTTATAAAGGTTTTAGTCCAGGGACTAATCTGTGATGGAACAGAAAAGACCCAGGGGCTAGCTTGAAAAAGCAGAAAACGTTTCGGTTGGAAATACGCCAGCCCAGAAGGAAAACGCACTTTGCCCGAAGGCGCTTTCAGAAAACGGTTCGAATAAGAGAGAGAGGCTGACGAGGGGGTCCCACCCGTCAGGTTCAAACTTTGAAACAGAGCTCGCCGGCGCCCGAGGGCCGCGGTGGTCGACGGCGGCGGTCCACGGCGAGGTAGGGGGAGATGATGGTACCTACGGACTCACGGTGCTCTCCCGCGTCTGTGGGTGGTGGAGTTGGTCGTCGGTGAGCACCACGTCGACGGCGGCGTCCACTCCGGCAGACGGTGGTTCGGGCGGTGGTAGATTTCGCCGGGGAGGGCTGCAATCGTCAAATTGAGGCTCGGGTTAGAGGAGTGGGTGTACTAGGAGGCGACTGGCACGGTCTGGGAGGCGGGGGTGGTCTCACCAGAGGGAATCGTGCCGGAGCCCGAAGCGGATCGGGGCGGCCGGAGTCGGGGAAGAAGGCCTCCTCGAGGTCCTGTTAGTGGCTGGGCGCGGCTCTGGTGAGGTGTAGGGGTGGTGCTGGGTCGAAGGCGAGCTCGGGTCGGGGTCGCTATTTATAGCCGGCCCGAGGCGGTTGCCGAAAACGGGATAACTCCGGCGGGCGATTACGGCGAGGCAGTGGTCGGGCTGGAGGTTTAGGTGATTGGGCATCATCGTGATGGTCCACTGGTTCCGTTCAAGGGCTAAATTTGGTATGGCTTGGGTGATACTCCAAGCTCTCGACGGAACGGCCTCACGGGCACGTCGGAGGCAGGGAGTGCGCTCTGTGCTTTCCAGGCCACGAAGACGGCTCTGCAGCATGCACGGGGAAGAAGACGGCCACGCGTAGGCTTCTGGTGGTGTGGGCGGTGCTGGACGGCGCCGTCCCTCGCTGCGCCTCTCTGGCAGCCCAGCAAGTGCCGCTGCCGCCGCTCACGGGGGCGATGCACCTCTGCCAGCTCACCGCCGACGCTCGCAACCGTCCAGGTGACCGTGCGGCGCGGTGGATAAGGAGGAGCAGTGAGCAACGAGCCAACAAGGGCACTGGCGAGATTGACGCTGCCGACTGACGAAACGACACTGACGACTGAACTGAAACACTGAACTCTGAATTTTGACAGAAACAGTGCATGCCAGGTGTTCGACGATATGTTTCAAGCACGTGGAAATTTTTTTCTGGAGTTGATCTTTGGTGGAGAGGTCTCTTGATGCATCTGGAGGCTGCATGATTTTTCTCAGAATTTTTGGAGAAGAAAAATAATGAATTTCACCAAAAATGGCAAATCTGGTCCAAACTTGCAGCAAGCAGAATTTGAAAAATTTGAACTGTGGACCAGTGGATCTTGATGGATCTAGGTTGAGGGTGCTAAGGACTAGTCAGAGGAGTTTGTTTGGAATCAAAACTCAAAAGGGATCTGGTGGTTCCTTTATAAATCACCAAGGTTCAAAATAAAAGACAGAAATTGTTTTGAGGATAAAATAAATAGGAATAAAATTTAAAAGAGTTTGAGACTTGCTGGAATAGGATGCTTGGCTTGACCCAAAGTGGAGGGAGGGGTTTTGGAAGAAATTTTTCAACCTAGGTCATGGCAAGAAAACTTTGAATGAGGAAGAATCAATCCATGAGTCATATGGTTATTTCTAAAAGAAAGGATTTCAAAAACTTTCCCAAAGAAAAATATTTGTGTTGAGTCAACACAAGATGTAAAACCCTCAAGACCACAAATCAATATTGAGAAGAACCCTTTTAAAGAAAATATTTGTCATAAAAAAATTGAGAAGGAGAGTCCCTCTTTCAGAAAAATTCAAATAACCTCCTTTAGATCAAATAAAGGAAAAGCCAAATCAAAATATTTGGAGTGTTACATGCAATTTATCATAACATCGGAAAGAGTCAATATAAGAGCTTTTCAGCAAGTCCACATACTCAACTATCATTTAGTCTTTCACAATTGCTAACACTCACGCAATACTTATGGTTATGGAGTTTTAATCGGACACAGAGAAAGATAGCGGCTTATAGGTCTCTAATATTTGCTCCTTTTCCAGCCCAGAATTCCAGCTGCCGGGATTCTCCCTCTTCATGTAAACCTTGTAAAATAAGAGAGAAAAGGCATAAGTATTGTGGCATAATGCGTAATAACAGCCCATAATGCAATAAATATCGATATAAAGGCATGATGCAAAATGGACGTATCAGCAAGTAACCATAAATTTCAGCACGTAGTATAAGTTTTTCCTTACCAATTTCCGCTTACCAAGAGCGCTTCACTCCCTGGAAACGACACCAGAAAAGAGTCTTGATGACCCACAAGTATAGGGGATCAATCTTAGTCCTTTCGATAAGTAAGAGTGTCGAACCCAATGAGGAGCAGAAGGAAATGACAAGCGGTTTTCAACAAGTTAATTTCTGCAAGCACTGAAATTGACGGTAACAAGTAGTTTGATAGTAAGATAACTTGTAACGAGCAAGTAACGGTAACGGTAAATGAAGTGCAGCAAGGTAGCCCAATAATTTTTTTTGCAAAGACAGGCCAAAACAATCTCTTATAATAAGCAAAAAGTTCTTGAGGGCACACGGGAATTTCATCTAGTTAGTTTCATCATGTTGGTTTTATTCGCGTTCGCTACTTTGATAATTTGATATGTGGGTGGACCGGTGCTTGGGTGCTGTTCTTACTTGAACAAACCTCCCACTTATGATTAACGCCCTCGCAAGCATCCGCAACTATGAAAGAAGAATTAAGATAACAATTTAACCATAACATTAAACATATGGATCCAAATCAGCCCCTTACGGAATAGCGCATAATGTCGGTGTCAAAACCGGCGGATCTCGGGTAGGGGGTCCTGAACTGTGCGTCTAAGGCGGATGGTAACAGGAGGCGGGGGACACAATGTTTACCCAGGTTTGGGCCCTCTCGATGGAGGCAATACCCTACTTCCTGCTTGATTGATCTTGATGATATGAGTATTACAAGAGTTGATCTACCACGAGATCGTAGAGGCTAAACCCTAGAAGCTAGCCTATGATTCTGATTGTTGTTGTCCTACGGACTAAACCCTCCGGTTTATATAGACACCGGAGGGGGCTAGGGTTACACAGAGTCGGTTACAAGGGAGGAGATCTACATATCCGAATTGCCAAGCTTGCCTTCCACGCAAAGAAGAGTCCCATCCGGACACAGGACGAAGTCTTCAATCTTGTATCTTCATAGTCCAACAGTCCGGCCAAAGTATATAGTCCGGCAGTCCGAGGACCCCCTAATCCTGGACTCCCTCAGTAGCCCCTGAACCAGGCTTCAATGACGATGAGTCCGGTGCGCAGATTGTCTTCGGCATTGCAAGGCGGGTTCCTCCTCCGAATATTCCATAGAAGGTTTTGAGCACAAGGATCGTGTCCGGCTCTGCAAAACAAATTCCACATACCACCGTAGAGAGTATAATATTCTACAAATCTAATCTGCTGACAACTTTCATAGCGTGTCACCACACCACGGCCCGGTATTATTTTTTCTCAACCAGCTAATGCACATATTGCGAGGCGGTTTTCTTGGCACGTCTTGTCGAAGCAAAGATCGTGTCCCCTTATCACGGGATTCTCATCAATACGGGTATGGGTAACCCAACCGCGCCATTAATCACGACGCTTGGGGAACAAGCGAGTTTACCGGGCAAGTGGGGAGGCGCAGAATCCCTGCTGCCTTTATAAGGGAATAAGGACTCCCTTTCACACCCACGCTTTCTTCTTCCTGATCCATTCCCCTTCGCTTGAGCTCCAGTGCCCGAGCGTTCGTCTTCTCCTCCCACAAAGGCCTTCCGAAAATGTCCAGATCCGGGGCAGGAGGCAGTGGATGGCCTCTACCGCCCGGGAAAAAGATATCAAAAAGCTTCGGGAGGCCGGCTACCTGGCCAAGAAAATCAGCCACCGTCTCCCGACGGCGGGACAAATCGTCCCTACTCCGGAATCCCACGAGAGGGTTGTATTCCTCCCTCACTTTGTCCGCGGGCTAGGGTTTCCCCTCCACCCGTTCGTTCGCGGCATCATGTATTATTACGGGATCAATTTTCATGATCTATCCCCCAATTCCTTCCTCAATATCTCGACATTCATTGTCGTGTGCAAGGCTTTTCTCTGCATCTCGCCACACTTCGGCTTATGGCTCAAGATCTTTAATGTGAAGCCCAAGGTAGTGAGCGGCGAGCATGCCGAATGCGGGGGTGCTATGGTGAGCAAGATGCCCAACGTCACATGGCCAACAGGTACTTTTAATGATTCCATCAAAGAGTGGCAACAGCAGTGGTTCTACATCACTGAGCCGCGCGGCACGGAATGGGCCGTTGCTCCCGAGTTCCGATCCGGAGCCCCTCTGCGGCTTACGTCCTGGCCCAAGAAGGGCCTGAACTGGTCTTTGTCCGACGAACTGTCGGTGCTCCAGACGCGCGTTAAAGATATGGAAGACAAGAACATCGAACTTGTCAATGTAGTCCAGGTGAGTTAGCTCGCCGGATCCTTCCTTGCCAAGCACCAGACCTTGCGAGAGCTCTTTGGCTCCTCGCACAAAGACATCTGGAAGGTGCTTTTCAAGTCCGGAAAATCATGGCCGGACTCAGCTGAGGACCGCGGGTACCAACTGTCCCGCCCCGCAAGCTCGGTAAGTCATCACACGTTTTATTCGCATAACCCAAGGGAAATTCTTAATGTGTTTTCCACAACTCTCCTAGGGCTGGGCGAAGAAGGCAGAGTGGATCCACTGTCCGGCCTCGCTGCCCGAAGAACCGGCCGGCCCACTTCTGACGAAGATGCTGGTCCCGGCGCCTTACAAGGCGCCGAAGAAGAAGGTCGAGAAGGAGGCCAAAAAGAACCGGGGCGGCCTTTGTCGCCGCGGCACTACAGACACAATATCCGAAGGCTCCAATGCCCATTCTGCCTCCGAAGAGGACGAGGAGGAGGAGGAAGATGAATTCCCAGCGGGGGGAGAAAGAAGAGGGCGGCCTCCGTACACTTGGAGGCCGAGTCGCCTAAAAGGGGAAAAGCTCCTCTTCAGGAAGAGTCCACTGCTGCCGCCGACAGCAGCCCAGCGTGGGATCCCAGGGCCCAGCCCCTGGTAAACTCGTGAGTATATAAAATCCGAACACGATCATGCGTCCAGACTCATCATGGCATTTAACCTGAGCCATATTTTTTGTAGTCCGGCGAGGTCCCGCACCGAACGATCCTCATCAGAGGATTTGCTGAGCTTGGATGCTATGGAGAGTGGGACGCCCCTGAAGGCCCCTTCCCCCAAATACATGAATAACACCGAGGCTTCGTCCCAGAGACATGGGGGAGAAGATTCCCATGGGAGCCAACGGCGGGGGCCATCTTGAATTCGGCCCTCAGCCGGACGCAGTTCCGGAGACCAATACGGCTCCAGAATCAAGCAGGCGTCCTCCCTCGGCTAGAGAGGGCGTGCCTGTTCCACTGGCAACCTTTGTCCAACCAGAGGTGCCGGATGCTTTGTCGGCGGCGCTGAAGAGCGCCTCCATCGTCGATGAACTCCGTGCCCTTATCGGTGCGGTGATTGAGAAGATTCAGTCTGCTGAGAGTGGACTGAATGAAGCCTGTATCAGCCTTATGAGAGACTTTGAGGTATGTTTTATGAGGTTTTGAAGAGTGTCATGGTATAGATAGTAGCCCCTGATACACTGTTCGGTGAAAGAAAGAACTGAACAGAGGATCAAATTTATGCTCGCAGGAAGACTTACTTGATGACATCTATCTCTCTTGTTTTATAAGCAGGCGTCTGTAGCGGCTGCTGCCTCTCATACTGCGGAGGTCTCCGGACTGAATCAAAGTCTGGAGCGGGCCAAAGAAGAACTTGGCCAGTTGAAAAGGCAGTTGGGAGATAAACAAGGTATGCGCAAGTCTTGTTCGATTTTATTGCGAACGAATTTCTAGTATGATAAAATATGTTTCATGATTTGCACTAGGGATGATGACCGAAGTCGAGACTCTTAAGAAGGCTATGGCTGAGGCCGAGAAAAAGGCAGCCGCAGAGCAGGCTCTTCGTGAGAAGCACGAGGCCAGGGTTATTGAAGCTGAGCAGGAGCGTCAAGAGGCCGTGAAGAAATGCGAGGCCTTGGAGCAGAGTTTAACGGATAAAGAATCCGAACTCATCAGGCCGCGAGCGATGCCCGGGGGGAAACTCAAAGCACCCTGCAGGAGATCCAAGAGGGGAGGAAGATCGCGGTGGGTAAGGCTTTTTTTCCATGTAAAGCAAGTATTTGAGGAGAAAGTCATGTTTCTACTTTTGAATTCGGATTTCTCCAGGGGTATTTGCGGAGCTGCCCCGCAGCATATCGGATGCCACCCAATTCTATCGAGCCAAAGAAAGGAACACTGCGGATAAGCTCTTCTGGTCGCAGTATCTGGCACCGAATTATCCGGTGCCTTTTGCCGATCAACTGAAA
Organism: Triticum aestivum; assembly: GCF_018294505.1. Taxonomy (NCBI): domain Eukaryota; kingdom Viridiplantae; phylum Streptophyta; class Magnoliopsida; order Poales; family Poaceae; genus Triticum; species Triticum aestivum. The sequence continues at coordinate 263,182,808 of NC_057796.1, read as the reverse complement.
CAGCTGATCGAACTGCATAAGGCGGCGGAACTAGCCATGAAGGATTTGATTATCCGGCTATGGCCCGTCGAGCCGATTCCAAGCAGCTACTTCGGGCTCGTGAAGCGGCTTGTAAGTGCCTGCCCTCGACTTGACGTCATCAAGCGGTCGGTCTGTATAGAGGGTGCGCGAATGGCCTTCGCCCGTGCAAAGGTGCACTAGGGGAAGATGGATGCTGAAAAGCTGATGACTGAGGGACCGCCAGAGGGGAAGGAGCACCGCAAGCCCGAATTATATTATGAAAGTGTCCTAAAAGGATCCTACCTTGCAGCGGAGCTATGCACCAAGGACGTTATATTTCCATGAATGCAAATCATGTTGTCCTTTGTAATGTTTGAACAAGGTCATTTCTATTATTTATTGCCTGTTATATGAAAGTTTATCCTCCTGCGCGGCCGCTTTATATATTAATCCTGAGATTTGGCCAGTCGTCGGCTTCTGCCCCCACGTAGGAAGTACGGGGGTGTTCGGGATAAACCTGATTACTCTTTATCCCAGTTTTGGGTCCTTCGAAGGAGGTGTTCAGCACAACGAACCAGGCAATCGGACTATAGGGCTTTATCACTCTCACTTAGTCATAGGAGCATTAGGAAAGGAAGGTAGGCGCAGCCCCTGGTGTTCGGAAGACCGCACGAGGGGCTCTATAAGCACCTGATCGGAAGAAAAACCGATCCATCGCACGCTGCATTGGTTATGGCATTATGCGGGAGAAATCCTTAAAGATTTTACAACCTCTCGAACAGCTGGCCAGCTCTCGCCGTATCATGACAGTCAGTTTTCGGCTTTCTCTACTGAGGTGCTCGTCCGGAAGAAGCGGGACACAATCGTAGTAGTTCTCCCTGTGCCGCCTTAGCCGATATAGCGGAACGTAAGGCAGCAAAACATGGGAGCCAGGCAAACCCAACATTTGACCCAAGACATGATTCGGAGCTGATGCATATAATGCTATAAGTTCGGGGTGCCGAACTTCCATGAAGGTGTTCAGACTTTATTGCCGTATTATGGGTAAAACGAAGCCCCTGGCATATTTAAGGCATATCGCGATGTACGGATGCCACTTGACAAAAGAATTTCAATAAGAAATAACAGCAGATAAGCGTCATATAAATCCATATGTTGTATTTGAATAGTACGTTGATGCGTATGAGGACAGGTAATGAGATAAAAAAAGGGATATGACTGTGGAACCTGCTGAGATCAGGGGGAAAGAAGCTGTGTGTGGATCCAGAGTATATTCGGATGGTCACTGCGGGGAATATCTAAGGATTCCCTTGCGCATTCGAGTTGCTTCCATATCGCCAGTCCTGGTCGGTGCAAAGGTGAACCTGCAAAGCAAATGTAAGAAATGTTTGTGTGCCGGAGAGCGGTTGAGCCGCGGTATGCGGCCTGTCCTAGCCTTCGCCGGAGTGTTTAATTGAGCTCTGGACGAGCCGGGCTATCCTGCCGCGAAGTAGTTCGGAGTCCATTGGCGGTGTCCGGGAGCCTGGCTGTCGACTCGAGGTTCGATTGGAAGGTGCCCCTCGTTGCTTCTGCTGTTAAAGCAGCGGTATACTCCTTGGTGCCGAGGGAAAGTTCGGCTTTGCCATTAACCGTGATGACGCCGCGCGGACCGTGCGTCTTGAGCTTACGGTAGGCGTTATGTGGCACCGCGTTGAATCGAGCGAACGCGGTTCGTCCGAGCAGTGCCTGATAATCACTGCGGAAGGGGACGATTTCGAAGATTAACTCTTCGGTACGGTAATTGTCTGGTGATCCGAAGACTACCTCAAGGGCGATGGAGCCTGTACAGCTGGCCTCCACACCTGGTATAATACCTCTGAAGGTGGCTTTAGTGGGCTTGATCACCGAATGATCGATGCCCATCTTGCGCACTGTGTCCTGGTAAAGCAGGTTTAGACTGCTGCCTCCGTCCATAAGGACTCGTGTGAGGTGGAACCCGTCAATTATTGGGTCGAGGACTAGTGCGGCTGGATTGCCCTGATTAGCGTTAACCGGACGATCTGTGCGGATGAAGGTGATCGTCCCTAGTTTATATTGTGGGACGACTGGTTCCGTTAAGTCAACATCCCTAAGGGTGCGCATCCGGTCCGGGTTGGGAGTGTGGGTGCTGTTTACCACGTTCACTGTTTGGATTTGCGGGGGAAATTTCTTTTGTCCTCCAGTATTCGGTGATCTGGGCTCCTCGTCGCCATCATCGCTTTGAAACCCCTTATCTTTGTTTTTGGCGCCTGGCCTGTCGGCTTGTTTGAAGACCCAGCATTCTCTGTTGGTATGATTGGCTGGTGTTCCTGGGGTGCCATGGATTTGGCATGGGCGGTCGAGTATGCGGTCCAGACTGGACGGACCTGAATTGTCATGTTTGAGTGGCCCATTCCGCTGACCGGACTTAGAGCCACTAAATCTGGCATTGACTATCGTATCTTCGGCGTTTTCACCATTTTTGCGGCGCTTGTGTTTGTTGCGTCGGGGTTTGCTATTGCTATCTCTGGCCTCTGATGTACCAGGGTTGCTTGCTGTGTTGTTGCTACGGGCCAACCAGCTATCTTTGCCCGCGCAAAAGTGGGTCATGAGTGTCGTGAGGGCTGCCATGGATTTTGGCTTCTCTTGTCCAAGATGTCGGGTGAGCCACTCATCACGGATGTTATGTTTAAAGGCCGCTAGGGCTTCGGCGTCCGGACAGTCGACAATTTGGTTCTTTTTAGTTAGGAACCGAGTCCAGAATTTCCTGGCTGACTCTCCGGGCTGTTGTGTTATGTGAGTTAAATCGTCAGCATCCGGTGGTCGCACATAAGTGCCCTGGAAGTTGTCCAGGAATGTGTCTGCCAGGTTCTCCCAACTTCCGATGGAGTTTGCTGGCAAGCTATTCAGCCAATGCCGAGCCGGCCCTTTGAGTTTTAGCGGGAGATACTTGATGGCGTGTAGATCATCTCCGCGGGCCATGTGAATGTGGAGGAAGAAATCCTCTATCCATACCGTGGGGTCTGTAGTGCCATCATATGATTCAATGTTCACGGGTTTAAACCCTTCTGGGAATTCATGATCCATTACTTCATCAGTGAAGCATGGGGGGTGTGCGGCACCTCTGTGTCGGGCTATATCACGACGCAGTTCATACGAATCTTGTTTGCTGTGTTCGGCCCGGCCGGATTTGCTTTTAGTATATCCGGCGTGATGGACGTCATCACCCTTTGGGGCGCGCCCCCGTGATCCGTAGATCGATCTTGCATGTCCTGCTTTGTTTTTCAATACGTCTCGCAGGTCCTGCGTGTTAGCCCGGGCCTTGGTACTTTTGCTTAACTGGCGATGGGGTGCGGGCTGGACTTCGGCCTGATATGCTGCTTTGTCTCGGCCACGAGGTGGCCGGTCAGCCGCATCATACGCTGGAAGCATAGGCTTTAATGCTTCCTCCTCGAGTTGGGGTAGCATCCTGCGCTTTGGGTGTCTTTTGGTTGGGTGCTCGAGTTCGTATTCCTCGGCCGTCAGGACCTCAGTCCATCTATCCGCTAGCAGATCTTGGTCAGCTTGAAGTTGTTGTTGCTTTTTCTTGAGGCTTTTTGCTGTGGCTATAAGCCGGCGCTTGAAGCGCTCCTGCTCGACGGGATCCTCAAGCACGATAAATTCTTCGTCGCCGAGGCTCACCTCGTTTTCGGAGAGAGGCATGTAATTGTCGTCCTCTAATTCTCCGTCTGCTGCCTGTTCCTTAGGGCTAGCTTGCCCATCCTCCCGCTCGAAGCCTGGCTGGAGGGGATTGTCTTCGTCTTCGGCACTGTCTGCAGCGTTATTGTCTCTTGTGTCGGTATCGCTGATTTTGCTATGGCGGGGCTTAGAGCGGCGCCGATGACGCCGGTGCTTAGATTGCTTCTCGGGGGAATTATCCTCCGTTGCCTTATTGCCATCGCTTTCTTTGGGGGTATCCACCATGTATATATCATATGATGAGGTGGCAGTCTAGCGCCTTGTGTGCGGTGGTTCCTGTTCGTCTCCTGCATCGTCGTCCATACCGTCGATGTCTTCGGAGCCGAAATCGAGCATGTTGGTTAAGTCGTCGATAGTGGCTATTAAGTGGGTGGTGGGTGGGGAACGAATTTCTTCGTCGTCCGCTTCCCACTCAAGCCGGACATAGTTCGGCCAAGTGTCTTCTGACAAGGAGAGAGACCTTAATGAATTTAGCACGTCGCCCAGGGGTGAGTGCTGAAAGATATCCGCGGAGGAAAACTCCATGATCGGTGCCCAATCAGATTCGATAGGCACGGATACAGGCGGTTCGGAGCCCGTGGCCGGGGACGAATCCAAGTGTCCGGCAACACAGGTCTCATAGGAGGTGAAGTCAGTATTCGGCTCTATCGCCGCTGAGTGTGCGGCCTCCGTGGCGGGGTCCATCCACCCGTCCTCGGACGGTGTGATCTGCTCCGGATTGAGGGCCGGAGTAGCTACAGGTGTGATCTCCCAAACACCGTCCGACGACAGAGCTAAGTCATGCTCATCGTGACAGTGCGGCGCACCTGACATGGGTTCGAATCCGTCGAAGATCAAGTCTTCGCGGATGTTGGCAGTATAGTTCAAGCTTCCAAACCTGACCTGATGGCCAGGGGCGTAGCTCTCGATCTGCTCCATATGGCCAAGTGAGTTGGCCCGCAGTACGAAGCCGCCGAATATGAAGATCTATCCGGGGAGAAAAACCTCGTCCTGGATCGCATCGTTGCTGATGATCGAAGGAGCCATCAAGCCTTTATCGTGACGGCACAGTGGAACTCTCAATGAAAGCACCAATGTCGGTGTCAAAACCGGCAGATCTCGGGTAGGGGGTCCCGAACTGTGCGTCTAAGGCGGATGGTAACAGGAGGCGGGGGACACAATGTTTACCCAGGTTCGGGCCCTCTCGATGGAGGCAATACCCTACTTCCTGCTTGATTGATCTTGATGATATGAGTATTACAAGAGTTGATCTACCATGAGATCGTAGAGGCTAAACCCTAGAAGCTAGCCTATGATTCTGATTGTTGTTGTCCTATGGACTAAACCCTCCGGTTTATATAGACACCGGAGGGGGCTAGGGTTACACAGAGTCGGTTACAAGGGAGGAGATCTACATATCAATTGCCAAGCTTACCTTCCACGCAAAGAAGAGTCCCATCCGGACACGGGACGAAGTCTTCAATCTTGTATCTTCATAGTCCAACAGTCCGGGCAAAGTATATAGTCTGGCAGTCCGAGGACCCCCTAATCCAGGACTCCCTCACATAAACTAGGGTTTAAGCTTCTGTCACTCTAGCAACCCATCATCTAATAACTACTCCACAATGCATTCCCTTAGGTCCAAAGATGGTGAAGTGTCATGTATTCGACATTCATATAACACCACTAAGGGAATCACAACATACATATCATCAAAATATCGAACGAATATCAAATTCACATGATTACTTGCAACATGACTTCTCCTGTGGACTCAAGAACAAAGGCAACTACTCACAAACAATGTTCATGCTCAAGATCAGAGGGATATTAAATAGCATAATGGATCCGAACATATAATCTTCCACCAAATAAACAATCTAGCATCAACTACAAGATGTAATCAGCACTACTAGCCACCCACAGGTACCAATCTGAGGTTCCGGTACAAAGATTGAACACAAGAGATGAACTAGGGTTTTGAGATGAGATGGTGCTGTTGAAGATGTTGATGAAGATTGGCCTCCCAAAGATGAAAGGGTTGTTGGTACAAAGATTGAACACAAGTTCCCTCGGCGGAATCGCTCCGCCGAAGGGCAAAAGTGTTCCTGCCCAAGTTCCGCCTCGAGACGGCGGCGCTCTTTCCCGAAAGTCCTCTCTTTATTTTTTCTAGGTCAAAAGACCTTATATACCAAAAGATGGGCACCAGACGTGGGCCATGGTGCGCCTGGAGGGGGTGGCATGCCCTGGTGCCTTGTGGGCGCCTAGGTGCCCCCTCTGGTAGTTCTTTTCTCCAATATTTTTATTTATTCCACAATAATTCTCCGTAAAATTTCAGCTCATTTGGAGATGTGCAGAATAGGTATCTCTGACATAGCTTTTTCAGGTCCAGAATTCCAGCTGCCGGCATTCTCCCTCTTTGTGTAAACCTTGCATATTATGAGAGAAAAGGCATTAGAATTACTCCATAAAGTGTTATAAAGCATACAAACACTATAAATAACAGTAAGAAAACATGATGCAAAAAGGACGTATCAATTTGCAGGAACTACCAAAACGGTATCATCTGCTTATTGGATGATAGGGAACTAGGGGCATACCTGACTATCTATGGGTGCTTGGCTGAGTTTTTGCAGAATTGCTTCATTTAAGATGGATTGCAAGAGATCAGCTGCAAGCACAAAAAGTAGAGGGGAAAGGGGGGCTCCTTGCCTGATCCCTCTCTTGCACTAAAACACTTTGCTTGGAATACCATTAAGCAAAACATCAGAAGTCCCAGAAGAGAAGATCATATTCATCGACTGTATCCATCTCTCTCCAAATCATCTAGCCTTCAGAATAGCAATAATTGCCTTGTGTTCAATTAGATCAAATGCCTTTTCAAAATCAAGCTTGAGCACCAATGTAGGTTTTTCGGATTGATGGCATAGATGTAAGTATTCAAAGACACAACCAAGACAATCCTGGATTGTTGTTTGCTTTATAAACCCATACTGATTAGCATGAACAATTTTCAGCACAATTCCCTGAAGTTTATTAGCAAGGAGCTTGGTTATGATTTTGATAGTGCAGCTGACGAGAGATATATTGGTCGAAAGTCATTAGCACCAATAGGATTCTCTTTGTTGGGAATGAGGGATATATAAGAGGCATTGATGCTCTGTAGAGAAATGTTTCCATCATAGAAATCATATACCAACTTTTAAAAATAATTTGCTATGATGTCCCGGCATGCTTTGATAAAGTCCACATTAAAGCCATGAGGCCGTGCAGCTTTGTCTGCAAGAAGTTGTTTGACCACTTCACCAATTTCCTTTTTTGTGAAAGGTCTTTCAAGATCTTCTAAACCTTCAACCCTTTGAATTAGGGAGGTTAAATTCAGTGGGTCTAAAGTTGGAGCAGTCTGCCCAAGCCTTTCTTTAAATTCTTTCCAAAGCTCAACAATCTTGGGGAAGTGTTCAGTGTGCTCATTGCCCTGATCATCTTGAAACACTTGGATGAAATTATGCCTGTATTTGGTAGTCGCTTTGTCCTAGAATTTTTTGAGTTTTTATCACCAAATGTCACCATCTTATTGTGGCCCTTTGTCTCTAGTAAATTCTTTGGAAGGAAAGAATTTTGAGCCAATGTTTCTTAAGCATGTCTCTGCCATTACTCTCCGTCAGTGAGAGTTCTCTAAATTCCTCAAACATTTCCCACATCAGAATGACTGCATCTGTGTCTTGGACAATGCTAGCAAGGTTTGAAATATTTTTGCTCCATATTTACATCCCTTTCCCAGCCTCTTAAATTTAGCAGTAATTAGTTTGGCACTGTTCCTTTCCTGCAAAGGCTGGCCCCAAATATTTTGTATTGTTTCCTTGAAGTTGTTGTGTTCAAGCCAGAAGTTCTCAAATCTGAATATTTGTGCTTTTGGAATACTTGTGCCAATAGAGTTGACACAAGGGTATGATTTGACATAGGCTTGGAGACAGGAGTGACCAAAGTGTTTGGGTAATCAGTGGACCGATTCTCATATGTGAACACCCAATCGATTTTTTTCTAGAAGTGGAGCTTGCTGCATATTACTCCAGGTGTAGCTTCTACCTTTTAGAGGAATTTCAACCAATGCTAGAGTGATGATGGCTACATTGAATTGCATCATTTGATTCACATCTCATGTTCCAGAATTTCTGTTAGATGGATATCTGATGTAGTTAAAGTACCCAACAACGATATAGTTTGTCTTAGCTAGCGTCTGAATGTTTTTGAACCAATTCGGAAAATTAAGCCTTCCCTCATTATCACAAGGTCCATAAATATTTGTTAAGATCCATGAAGCACCAGCGTGAACAGAAATGAACCTGATGGAAATAGAGAAATTGTTTTTAAAGAGACATTCCCCTTGGAACATACTATCATTCCAGGCAACCAGTAGACCTCTAGATGCACCCATAGAGGGAGTATAATCAATTTTGTTAATTCTTCTCGGGTTTTTTAAGATAATTGCTCTCATAAACCTCTCTTTTAGTTTCTCAAAAATAGATCACTACACATCCTGACTCTTCCATCATATTGGAAATAACAAGTCATTTTTACTGGAATTAATGCCCGTATTAAAAAATATATATTATATTGTATGAGAATACATGCAGACTTGAACTTAACGAAAAAAGGAAAGGTTCATAGAATTTTGTTCCCCTTCCTTACATTCCAAGTTATGATGTTCCAACATTTGTGCATTGCAGGTTATAGAGAGCCAAAACACCCAACTTCAGAGGACAGGAACTAAACCCCATCATGGTCAGATAATTAACATGCATACAGGTCCACATAAGCCAGACATCCATCATACATGCATGTCCACATAATCCAGTTTTGCAAATAAAGGTATCTTACAAGTAACATGGTTGTAGCACAAATATTACAAAGACATTCACTTCTCACAGCCCTATCTTTATTCATCAGCAAAAGGCACTTTCATAGCTCCTCCAACAACTCCATTCTCTCTTCTAATCTCTCCATGCTGGCTGCTTCACTCCTTTCTTGGCTTTCTTTTTTAGGAGGGTTTCCTCGGTGCAAGTCTTGGGATCAACCATGCAATAAGAAGAATGTAAGTTTTTAATCACTTTACAATTGCAGATGGGTGGTTTGGCAATTAAAGCCATGCAACTGCTATCTTGACAGGTTTTTTCTATGCCCTTTGTTAAGATGTTATAGTCTTTCACTTCTTCTTACCTTAGACTCAACCACTAGAGCTCCGTCCTTCCTTTTTTCCTTGATATGCAAAGTGCCGGTGTAGGAAGCAATCTTCTCAGGGACTGCCTCTTTTCCAGGGGTGGAAAAGGAGCTCCTCTCTTCTTCAGTGGGAGCCTGAGAACAAAGATGTGCCATATTAATAGGGCAGGAGGCAGGAATGAAGAAAAACAGCGAGTCTTTACAAGTTGTTCCCTCTTTTATAACATGCCACATTGGGGAATTTAGGAACATCTTAGCCCAATCAAATTTTACATGGGTTAACAGTGTAGAACACATGAAATTAATCCAACCCAATGGTACCTGGATGGCAGGCTGCCATTTAGAACGAGAGGCAAAGTGATGTTTCCAGGCTGTCAGACTTTCTGTAGCAATGAGAGGATCATTTGGGGAAGCTGTAGGAACGAAGTATGTCTACCAGGGGGTGAATGGGAGTTTTAAATTTTCTTCGGAAAACTTAAACCTCTCAGAACCCAGCAGCAGAACGAATGAAAAACAAACTACAGCGAACTAAAATAGAGCACCGAAAGGAAACTAAGACATGCATTGATGCGAATCATACGAATGAAAATGCATTGAAGGTAAATATGGGTGACAGAGATAACCGAAGATGCTCGACGGCGACAAGGTATTTGTTCGACCAGATCATCCTTTTGCACAAGGACTACGTCTAGTTGGAGGGGCTGTGACTTAACATGAAAGATAAACTCTCTTCACCCTATTCTCCTCGATAATCGATTCGTCAATCGATGCCGATTACTCATGGTAGATACTTGAAGGCGATATCCGAACCTTTACAGACTTCTTCTTCGAGAACCACAATCACTCTTGGTCTCTGAAGAAATTGACACCTAACCATCTAGAAAGTTTACAGCTCTCAAGAGTAATAGGCGGAGCGTACTGGACTTACATTCGAGTGATGCTAACCACTATCCAATTCTTCAGCTCTAGGGTTTTTCTCTTGGTGGATTTTAAACCCAAATCGCTCAAAGAGTGGGTTGCTCAATAATCTTCTCAGAATCAAACGGAGCAGCCACCAGACAAAGCAGGAGCGGGGTGGCTATTTATAGCCGCAGCCTTCCCAGATGGGAAATGACCATTTTGGACACAGGGTCCAGCCAATGGCCAACCGACACGTTCACAACGGTCGGATTTTGGAGTAACGATGACATTACTTGAGGAACAAGTAAGGATAACTCCTCGGTCCGAACAAATCTTTCGCAACGAAGAAAATCATAGTCTCTTGCTGGCAAGTATTTGCTCGGAACACAAAGAGATTTTTCTCACAACTTTCATAGGATTTGGGTTTAGCATTCGAGAATCAAAGTTTCGAACGTTACACCCCTCTTAATAGTACGGTGGTCCTATGACTCACTGAAAGAATAAGAATAATGAAACAAATGCTATTTCTTCACTTTGTCTTTATTCTTCCTCGAGCACAGTCATTTTCTTTGAACATACACCAAACCAATTGCTTGAAATTTAGCAATTTTTAGGGGTCACTCTTGTCAGCATTATCTTCGGTGATAACCTTCGCTGCAATGCAGGGCGTTTGCATCAAACTCCTCGATATATCCGGGACATGTTACTCTGTGTGCACTAGCAAACACATAAGTCCCATACTGTTTATGTCAACAAACTCCAAAAACGTAAGGGGCCTATCATTGCACCAATAGAAGCAACATTCAATGAATCAAAATTGTACTTGCCTTTAACTATAAAGCTAGGAGGTGCTGAGTAGCTAGAGGAGGTATAGTCTTGTGAAAGTTCATTACTTGCAGGGTTGTTTGATGGCTTAGAGTTGGCCTCTGAGTTGCAGTCAAGAATCTCAATTTCGTCATCAACAAATACATTATAATCATCCTTTACGTCCAGAGCCAGAGAAGCCTCTTTAGGATCAGCAAGCTGTATGACTGGGTCTTCTTCAGCAGCCTGGTTGACACCAAAAAAAGAGTTGTCCTCCTCTTCTAAAACATGGGCAATGTTTTCGGCAAATAACTGAGGTTTTTCAACATGAGTTGCAGTCAAAGAAGTTAGTGTTGGAAGTGCCAAATTAAGGTCAACCCATGTCTGTGTCTGGTGTTCAAGTAGTGGCCCAACATCAATATCTGGGGGTTGAGAGCAACAAATTCAACAACCTGTAACTAAGGGCCAGGTAGTTGTGCATGTGGCAATTGTTGGTCATTCAGTATGGGCTGGTGGGCTTCAATGGACCCTAGCACAAGGTTGAGATCGGGTGGCCCATTAAAGATCTCCTAGGCCTGGCCTATGGGATTCCAATTCTTATTTCCCTCCAAATGTTGCAGGGGTAAATGTTCATTGTTGTCAACTTCTATCCCATTGGATCCCACTAGAAGATTAAGACCAGTGCTCATGCCCATATCAGGAAGCTCATTAGGAAGGTGCTATTCATCCAGAGGCTACATTAAGTCAGCCATTTCCAAGAATTCCCCCTCCTCAATTTCTTGATCAATTAAGTCATCTTTTGCACCCATGGCCCAGTGGCCCCCACCAGGCAGTTCCTCTACACATTCTAGATTCTCATCCTCCACATTAACATTCTGCAATGCTTGATGGTGGAAGTTCCCTTGATGGTTTATCATATTGTCTTGTGCCTGATGCTGTGGAACTGGCCCAAGAAAGTGATTGAGCTGGTTTGGATGGAAAAAAGGATTTGTAGGCTGAGGATGAGGATGAGGATTTCCATCAACATAGAGTCCTCATCTGGAGGGCCACCACCCAAAGTTTCATGTTACACAATAACTGCAAGCACTGTCCATGATTCAGAATTGAGGTCCTCTGATTTCCCAACCACTATGCTTGTTGGATCATCTCTTAGTTCCTCCACCCTGATCTTAACAACAAGTGTTGTATTGGTACTTCTAGCTCTGTCCCAGAGCAATAATTTCCCAAAGCTTCTGACAACATTGGCTAGCTCATAATTTCTCTTTTAGCAAGGGGAAAACCTACAAGTAGTGCCCAAATGTCTCTGTTGAGAGCAAGGTTTCTCAAGTTGAGTCCTTGGTTATGGCGCTGAAAAATAACATGCACATCCCCAAACAAGTGGGGGCCCTGAAGGACCATGGCATCTCGATCAAAGAGAGAGTTCAAATGAACGTAAGCTTGGCCAAATGGGCACTGACAGATCTCAGAAAGGCTAGATGCTTAACCTCGGCGATGAACTCCCCCAGTGACTTGCCTAACATTAGAGAAGTGTACCTATTTTTTTAGCATTGGAACAACCGTGGCAATGGCCCATTCCTCGTGCCTTGGCACAGAAGCAGGCAAGATGACTCGAACACGGGCTGGTCTTCCTGCAAACTGGATTGCTTGGTGATGCGGCAGAAGAAACCATGTGGGGTCGAATGGAAAGTTAGCCATGTCTTTGTTGAAAAGCTCTCCATGGGCCGCAGTCGCTTCAATAAGAGTTAGGTGAGGTGGCAGCGAAGGGAGCGATGGCGAGATCGGAGGCTATTCGCGATTGAGCTCTGTAGAGTTAGGTGAGGAAGTAATGGGAAAACCCTGATTGCCTGCAATCTCGATTATATTTCTCGGGGAGGGCGTGACAATCGCTCCATTGACGGGGGAGCAGATACTAAGGCTGACTGCTGATTTGACATAGCAAGGGGCTGGAATGCCAAGCGGCAGCCACTGGCAATGTTGCCCCACCCCTTGCAATTATGACAATGGATTTTGTTGCTATAGGCCGTCCTTTCATGACCCACAAGGAGGCATCAAACCCAGAAGGCTATGGGCTGGGCCGACAAGTTTTGTCCAGTGCCCCGAATTGCACCTAGAATAGCTGTCTCTCTGTTATTTTCAATAGGCGGATTTCCCGCTGCATTGAAGCCAGAGTTAACAGGGAATTGAAGTATGTCGAACACAGTGGTAACTACCACCGCAGATTTAGCATGTGTTCTTCCTTGGAAGGTGGGATTGCTTCAGGGTTGATCATAGAAACATGGGGCACGAACAACATCTGCATAAGAATTCTTCTTTCTAGATCTGGAGAACAAGGTCCAACCCTCTTTAAGTTCATGATCAGCTAAAGTACAGCGTTTAGGACCATTTGGTCCCCAAAGAAGAAAACCCAAGTTGTACTCTGGCAGAGAGATGTTTCTTCCCTTGTAAATGGCAGCCCTCTTTAAGTTCATGATCAGCTAAAGGACAACGTTTAGGACCATTTGGTCCCCAAAGAAGAAAACCCAAGTTGTACTCTGGCAGAGAGATGTTTCTTCCTTTGTAAATGGCAAATCCAACATGTAGGAAAGACACAGAGAACTTGAACAGATAATCTTGTAGTTTGCAAACCATGAAAAATGAGGCACGCCCACCAAAGCAGGAGAGAAGAATTGTGCCCACAGTCTCCTCCGTGAGTCTGATCCTTGAACGAGTGAATTCAGCAACAAGGAAGAATTCCCGAAGCCCGCTCCCTTCAGTAAAGTTGATTGGAAGATGGAGTGTATTCCAGATGCGGTCTTCAAAGGTGTGCCCTTGTTCAAAACGAAGATCTGCCAGTGACATAATTGGAGGCCGGTGCCGGAGCGGCAGATAGCAAGGACTTGGTGGCCGCCGCAGTCGGGGCGATGTACGGCGTGAGGCTCGTGGCCGCCATGGCCAGAGTGGCCAGCGGCGCGGCTAGGTGGAGGTGGCTGTTTTAGTTCAAATTGTTCACAGAAGAATGTGCACACCCCACCCATATGAGTTTCACTTGTGTTACTAGGTTTCAATGCATGGATAAGTTCTAGTGGATCATCATGCCGAACAAATAAAATTTAAATTGGAAAGAAGATATATCGTGGTCTCAACTTGTCATTGGCCATCATGCATGTGATTATGATGGGTCGAGATTATGTTATCTACACAGGCCGCTATGCACATGCTATTTTTGTTCGTAGTCAACATTCATGGGAAGATAGGGCATAGACTGCAATAGCAAATTAGGGAGTACCACCTTAAACTTATGCTTGGGAATGCTATGATCAGTAGCTATCTATGATCGAGCATGCAAACTCAGTCAGAAACTTAGCATGAAGGCCACGTTGATATGTTAATTTCGAGCTCTATAATTGAACTACTGAAGGCGATTGATATGCCAGTGCATGTTGATAAGGGCTGTTGGCTTCAATGCAGTATCGAAATTAACCAATCAAACCCTGAAGGATCAGGAAGAATATTCGACGATTTGCCGCGGATGACCCTGCTTGTTCAGTCGTAAGACCTGCCTCCTTTTGGGGGGTATAGAGGCCACGATTGCATGCCAATGCCGACCCCTGTTCGGTTGTATGTGCCCTTCAGATGCCTCGTAATTCCAGAACGAACATGTGCCAGCTCTACTATACTAATCTAATGTGTTAACTCGATCGAATGCCTGTGGAAAGCATAATTTAGCATTTATCCACACTTGGGTGGAAGAATTTCTGCAGGACTGAACATGGGAATGTACGTAATGCGTGACATAAACGAGATGTCGCACGCTGGCGCCTTGTATTAACTATTCCTTGACCAACCAGATAACAGTATTGTGTAGGTCAGAGATCCCTCATTGGCTAAGCACATGCATGCAGAAATCGATAATAATTCAGGTCGTCGTGGATACCGGTTCATCGCTCGACCCTGTACGTACGTGGCATGAGAGCGTGCCCGCCTGCAAGCTTGCAGCTGCAGGTAGACGAACAGTCCCCAGCCTGCCATCGGTAGTCAACCAAATATAAATGTAGGACTAATTATTTGTCAAAAACTATCCTGAAAAACAAGGTGTCAACGTAGTACTATTTACCACATCAGCATATATATATGTAGACGACCCCAAGTTTTTTATGCTTTTCTCCTAATAATAATTAGTATAGAGTACCTCCGAATTGCTCTTGCGATTCGAAAGGGCCAAAAGTACATCTTTTATTAAAAAGAAACTGCAGTAGAAATGTAAAGGAAAAAAAACGAGAGTTGAAATAATTCGTATAAACACATAAAATCAATGGAAAGTCGATGCACTCCCACTGAAGTGCCAAAGGACGGGGCCGGGCACGAGTCTAAATCAAACGACTGAACTTGCGCTTTAGTTAAACACTTGTCCTTTTTCTTTACTTTTGACACCGGCCAATGTCTTTGGAGCTCGAAACGCAGCGAGACACGTAAAGAGGGCCTGGCGTTTTTATTTAGTCCTTTGCGGTTGCTGCACCGATGGATCGATGCAAACTATGCTCTCGAGGGCCAATGGAATCGAAGCGCCGATCATCCTCGTTCTATACAGATCGATCGCGGGATCAGATCGATCCACCTATCCACCGATTTGCCGCGCGCGGGGGGTTGCCCTCTCAATCGATCCGGTAGCTCTTTTTGAGTATCAGAGGCCGGGCGTGCCGGCTCCGATCATCATCTATCTCTGCTGATCTCCTGCTGTTAGCCTGGTGTACTTTTTTCAGTTATTTTACAGAAAACAATTGTACTTTTTCAGATAGCCGGCGTACATCTACCTATGAAAGCCCACGTAGGGAATAGGTTAGTTATTACTAGGTGTTCGTCGATTGTCTATGTTGAGGACGGCACGAACTGGTAAAAATGTGATGTCTCGCTGGTACCTGCAGTTGGTTTTAACTCTGCTTGCGACATCTGTCGATGCATGCAATCGCTTACATGGCTAATCTCTTTGACTTGTTATCCAGCGCCCTACAGCCCACTTATTGGACAAGTGAGACTCAACATATATAGCAAATCAAACAGCAAAAGTTATCGGTAATGTTATTCAGTGAATGTCAGTTGAGAAGGATTGCATTTGCGAACCTTTTTCATGACATTTTAAGTTGTGAGAGGGTGGCAATTTCTTCAGGAATTTTAAGTTGTGGAGAGTGGCATTTTCTTCGGTCTATGAAAAAATTGCCATTCTCCCACAACATAAAATACCATGAAAATGGTTCGCAAACGCCATCCCTTCCAGCAAACGTTCGCTGGCTAAAGGGGTCCCGTACATAGTATACCACTGCAAACAAAAAAAAAGGAAAGAAACAAAAGGAAAAACACTGGCTCCCTTCCCCCGCTCCCCCGCGTTGCCCTCCCTGGCGGCGGCGGGGGAACCCTAACTCGCGCCGCGCCGCTACCTCCCAACCCCCGCCCCCACCTCGCCGCCATCGGAGGAGCGGCCGGCGAAGCCGCGCCGGCTCCCGGGAAGGTGGCGGCAGGGCCCCTCGGCTAGCTTCGGTCCCCAGCCCCTCCTCCCCGTCCGCCGGTGCCTGGCACCGTTGTGTCTCCACCGCCCCCTGCCTCCCCGTCCTCGCCCGGCCCTGTGCCTCCGGCTGCTGCCTGCGCTTGGCGCCGGCAGGCTCCTCCGCCCAACGTGTTCTCGCGCCAGATCTGACGCTCGTCAGCGTGATCTGCCGCTGATGACACCGGACCCGGGACCGGTGGTGGTGGCTAGGCTCCTCTGTTGGGTCGGGCTGCCCTTGGTGGCGCCGGACGTCCTTTCTCCCCCGATCTGCGGCCATGGCTTTGGGATGTGGCTTTTGGTGCGTTTTTGGTGGTGTCTCCCAGCGGTGGCTGCCCCTGGCAGTGCGCCGGCCTGGCGTTCGACCGGTGCTTGTGCCTTTGCAGTGGGCCTCTTGCTGGTGCGGCTCCGGTCCCGACAGCCCTGGACCTGCGTTCTCCGGTGTCCATGGGTTGCCGGTTTTTCCTCCGGCGTGGTGCCGGCCCGGCGCCTTGGAGGCTGCGTCTCCTCCGGCCTCTTCGACTCGCCGGTTTCCTGGGCGACCATGGCCCCGGTGGCTCGGATCTGCGTCCCCTTCCGGTTTCGGGCTCACTGGTGTCAGCGTCGCCGTTGTGGCCCTGCATCAGCCCTCTCCGCCCCGTCGCCTTGCCAACCCCGACCACCTCGATGCCTCGTCCCCTGTCATGTCCAAGGCTCATTGTGTCCGGCACGGCACCCCTCTTGTGCTAGCAGTTTTTGACCGACGTCTGACCTTCAACTCTAGGTTCCTGATCCGGCGGCTACGGGATTGCTCAGATAAGGCCAGGGAGAAATCCCTGCTCGGCTTGCCGATGCTGGCAACGGCGACACTTTGCGAGTGTCGTTCCCTTCTTGAAGGTGTTTCCATGGCCTCCCTCTGAGCCCCTCTTCGAGCACCAGGGGAAACCCTAGGTCTGATTCTTCAGATCGGACGGTGATGGCGCCACGGCGTCGTTATCCTTCTTGTAGGCGGCGTCTTGTGTGCTCGCGGCGTCCACGGTAATGAATTTGTGGTTGTTGGTTGTTGCGTAGGTTAGGATCTCCTCTCAAGTTAGGGGGGTTTGTTGTGTTGTTTGCTTGTTTGGGCCGAGCACCCATTCTCTCTGCTCTAGGCACCTTGTTCACGCCATCTTACGTTCATGGCCTGTGTTGTACCTCATGTACTCATTATATTTTCTTCTATCAATGTTCGTGAAAAGAAAAAAAAAAGAAAAAAAAACACTCTACACGGCAAAGCATTCACATCGATTCAGCAATTAAGTCACCAAGTGTCCAAGTTGCTCGATCTCGATCTCCATATGTATGCATATGCAAGCTTCTGCCTCGTCATTTGGGCCTGTGTGTGTAAAATCGGAGATTTACGGCCAACCGAACCATTATCTTTTTTGGTTGGTTAGCAATGCTGATGTCCTGAAAGGAAACATGACTGATGCTGACAGCTTACATGCATGCATTTAGTTGGGAAGCTTCATGACACGCAAGCATGCATCTATAGTACAAGAACGAAGTCATTTTCCCTTACGTACCTGCTGATTCTTTCTTTTCTTCGGAATCTGCCTGCAGATTCCTTCTTGAACTCAAGAAGTGCAGCGATACGCAGATGTCTACAATTTTCACTATATAATTGTGTACACATGATCGTATCGGGTGTTATATGTATGGAGAGAACAAAACGAAAACAACTGTGTGTCTCCCATTTTAAAACTCGCCTTACAAAACTACAGGTAGGACAAAATAAGTCATCTCTAAGTTTTATCACCCGTGAGATGTGATGTGTTAGTAAAGTCTGACCTCTTTTTGAAAATAAAATGTGTTACTCCCCCGATCCATATTAGTACAAGTTTATACTAAACCAGTGACAATTAATATGAATCAGAAGGAGTACTAGTAAAGTCTAGTCTATGATAGACTCTTGAGTAAACCACTTCACAAGTTCATGACATCGTTTTTCCCATAAAAAAATAGTACTACTTTTTTTGCCAACTTTTTATTTTCCTATGATACATGATGTCAACTTTCAAATATCCATCCTTCGATTCAAAAATTCCATCCTTCTACAGCCAAATCTCAATTTGTAGAAAGCCTTCGATGGCTTTCCTTATGATTTTTTTTCTTACATGATACCATTATGATTTCATTCTTCCAACCCCAATGATTTTCGCACCTTTTGATTTCATTTTCACTCCTAGGATTTTAGTTCTTGTCCTGACAAGTTACGTTCTACGAAACTTACTTTTTGTTTCCTCGTGAATTTAGCCCATCCCGTAAGTTTTGTCCCTCGGAACTTGCGAATGTTAGGTTCTCTGAGGCTAATCATAGTTATGATACTAGTATATGATACTATCTTAATAGTGCATAATATTATAGAATAGTATCATAAATGATCTTATTTATTGTCATGCATGACACAAAGTAGCATATCATTTAATATGATACCGTATCTACCTATGTTACTCTAATCCTCTATCTCTCTTATTTGATTCTATGCCACATCAGCGTGTTTACGATTCCGAAGTGCATGATACTAACTAAGATACCACCACTATGGCCAGTCTGAGTTATTTTATTCATGCGTGCATCCAACAGGTCGTCCCCCAAGTTACCTAACACTTATCTTGCAGTCCGCAGTCCGCCCACGCACTAACTTCTTTTTCCCTGCTCTTTTCCCCTCGTCTTTTTCCTTTCCACTATCATCTTGTAGATCTACTCTCTTCTTACTCATGTCGGATGTTGTTGCCATTGGTTGCCGAAAGTCGGCGGCCCGAACCGTCGACACCAACTACAGCTACTCCGAGTGGTCGTCTTCATTGCCCTCCCAACTCGTTCTATGTGAGAAAAAACCCAATGGACCTCAATGCAATTCATGAGATGGAGGTAAATTGCCACATATCTCTCTTAATCTCGTCCAAATCAGGGTCAAAATGCTTATTATCTACTAAATTCGTTGTTTGTACTTTTCTAGTGCCCAAACTGTTATGACCCCAGAGGCTTGTGTGGCGATGACAATGTTGTGAAGAACAAGTGATTCTCCCGCTTTTTTCTAGAATATTGTAAAGAAAGAACGACAATTTTCAAACAATTATTCAAATGTTGCTCATGAGAGATCTGATTTACTTGTTAGTTCACTATAGATTATTCGAAACTATGTCGGCCCTTGTTGGTTGAACAAGATGTGGATCCAGCTTATGTCCAATTTAGTTCATATGAAACATTCAATCAAGTGTTGATTATTCGCTCATGACTACAGAATTTCCCCGTTTAGTCCGACACACATTTCCTTTTAGTATATACTCATTGCCTATAGATTTCAAGCTACAGCTCGTACTGATATTTTACCTACTGCTCCATCAGTACCTATGATTCACATATTCTGTTTTCCATGCCAATTACATAATCACATCTACGTATCTATAATTTTCACCTTTTGTAACATCACACTTGCATTTCAAAACTAAGGCTACATATTCTTATCTCAAATACACTATTCAAAGTGAATAATCTCACTGAGATGGCAGCATACTTGTTGTAAGAACATTGACTTAATATTCCTCTGTAAGAACACTTCTTTATTTGCTTTTACTTTTCTCAGGTCATCCCCTGCTTTGCAAGAAATGATTTCTTAAAGAAGACAAACGTTACAAAATCTGACATAACTCAACTTACAGTTTTTTAAACAATAGAAGAGTTCACTTTCATTGTGATTGTTAGCAATAAACAAGAAAAAACTGTTTGACTGGCAAATCTTGGAAAGAATTCTTGAAACCATACCACCTACGAGTTGATAAGGAAATGCACCTCACTTTAGCCGGCGACCCTAATCGCTCCATATCTGTCCAGCTACCCAATGCTCCAGTAACTCATCCATGTATGTACTTTTATTTTACCTTAATTGTATTTTATTTCCGTTCCTATTACATCCATCTTTGTATAGTATAAGCATTATACTTACTACTTGTATTGATTCAACATTCATTACTACTTGCCTTGAACTTGCACCTTACCATGTAACTAACTTTCCTTATATACATGTCATAGCTTATTTCAAACTGGATAAACACACAAAACAAATTGTGAGGAGTATTGAGACTGCATATAGCACGACTAAAAACTAGGAAGACATTGGCTATGCAACTAAGTTTATTAAGCGTATTGAGTGGTTTCTAAGCGAATACAAAATTGGATATCCTGATCAACCATACTTTCCACTCCTACGCACATTGATAAAGTCCAACATTAAGAACAAACTCCCGGTAAGATTTCTACTCAATATTATGTTTTCAACGCACTTGTCTTGTAGTATGTATAATTGTTGCTTTCTTACAATACTTTCCTTGTAACAGGAACCCTGTCAAAAGGTGACATGCCTAACCTAATAGATGAAGTAGGTTTCCTCACGATTAGTATGCATCACACTATAGATGTACGTACATGTCTTCTGTGGATGATTGTGTCATCATTAATGGCTGGCCACAAGTACTGAAGAAAACCAAATTCAAAGTTGGAGACAAGCTCATGTTCAGCAAGCACCAAGATGGGCAGGGGTTTTCCTATTTCTCGCACGAATTGAGTTTTGAGTTTCAACGTAAGTTTATTTTATGATCTGCGAAGGGTGCCTGATCATGTTGTGACGAGCTGTCCGTAGACATGTGTTGCTGATGCACAAATGTCAACATATACTCTTTTTTACACTCTCCTAATAGATCACATTACCAATCATGCTTCCCAGGACACTACTTTGTGCACATTGTCTTAATCATATATCCTTATGTTATTATATTTTATTCTTGTTTACTCAACTGTACTTCCAGGTTTAACCATTTTGAAATCCACTATTATGAACTCTTCAAGTAGTTCAATATTTTTTTCCTTCATACTTCTTATCATAGTTTAGATATTCTTAAAACACAATTTATAATCAAGAGCTGGCGTATAATTCCAATACTCCATCCGCTACCCATACATCTTTCGCTACGTCATAAACATAATAGATATATTTCCGCAAACATCGTTGTTCTATAAGGTCAACTTTTAAGCGCAGATTACAAAACTACTTACAGTACACCTTCTTAAATTTCAGATTACAAATTTATAGTTCAGAAACATTCATACATAACACTTATATGTTAAATCATAAAAAAAATACAATACAATCACATAAATAATGAAATTTCAACCAACTTAGGTTAAAAAGAACACTAAAGTTTCATGCTAATTAATTATGAATAACAGCAACAAGGATGAAACAACTATCTATTGAAATATTAACTTAAAACAGAATCCATACAACTGGACTTGTGATTTACATAGTTCAGCAGACTGACATAACATGACACATAGATAACAAAATAATAAACTCCTTGCTAAATCAGATGATACTGAAACGCAACCATCTGAACGAGTGAACCCCTCGTAACCTACTCAGTTGTCTGTGTCGTTGCCGCTTTGTATTGCTCATTTGCAACATTGAAATCACCTACACAAGTTGTGTGCGGAAACAACCACATTCTCAGCCCATTCATATTTGAAATTATACTTTTTATTTGTAGGTCCATTCTCTGCGTGTTCAACCACTAAACTCAAATTGTACTCATTGCTACCATTCAGTTTGTCTAATTTTGATTCCCACTAACTGCAAATCTTATCTGGCATACCTGGCATAACATTTACTAACTGTTGTCCCTTATATACATAATGTTCTCCATGTGACCTATGATTGTAGTTAATGTCTATCACACAAATTGAGTACTGATTTTCCAGATAAAAGATCGCTTCCTGTGTAGCACTATCAACACCTTCAATTTTAGACTTGTTTGCACTTCCAAAAATAGTAATTGCTCTCTTATTACCAAATTGTTGTTCTGCATTCGTCGTAACAATGTGAACTTCAGATATATACAAACCATTGCTTGATACATGAAAAGCATGATCCTTCCAAGACAATGACTTCAACATTTCAACCAAAACCAACTTCATGTCAATTCTTATGTTCCCGCTAAATTCCATCTAGACCTATCAGGCTGCACATTATCTGAACATGTTACAACATATTATTAGAATTAATATCGATGCATCAAACAAAAATCAGTACATTCCTGTATGATCAGGTTGTTGAAAATAAATTTCACTTATACAATTATTATATGTAATAAAAGTTTGTAACTAATATCGAATTTTACAGAAGTGTAACATGTGCTCAATATCAACAACTAAATTTCCCAAAATTGTAACTGAATACAAAAATAAAACCAAAATTATCAGTCCATAGCCTTGGAATAATTCCAGTCCATAATTATTAGAAGGGCTTTAGCTTCTGGTTTATGGGCTTCTAGATATTATATACATATTTTAAAAAAAGAATGCTATATGTGTGGCCAATTGAAAAGGCGATTCCCATATATTTTTTTCCCTTGCAATTTTGCGAGATCTGTCTAGTTTAGTTTTGGCCTCAAAACGGACACTTTGGACACTAATCTGTATCCCTCTGCTATCATTCACTTGATCTTCTCCGCTCAACATTTCTTGTTCTAGATGATGATATTTGGTTTCTAAGCTTGATTAAAGTGTACATATTTTGACTTTAACTATATTTTAAAACGAAGAGAATATATTTATATTCCAGATGAGCAGGGAAGATATTTTTGGGTCTGTGATGGATCACGGTCGTGTAAACGGTGCATCGTCCTAGTAGTGGACAACAACGCTAAGGTAGCGGCGGTAGGTTAAATTGGACGTTGGGTTGGATGGGCGCATGCATGCATAGGCGCCAGTCCAAGCCAGCCGACTGGTTCCAATAACGGCGGAGGAAGGACGGCGAATCCACCGGCATGCACACTGCGTTCTCACCTGCGCCCAGTGCCGGCGGTCCGGCCGGCAGCCAAACCTCACCCCGGCCGACACGGCGACAGTGACAAGCACGTACGTAATCGTGGTGATCATCACTCGTCCAACACTCATCGTGCGCAAGTGCGTGGTGCGTACGTACGTACGTGTGTGCATGATCCAACCAGCTGTTTTTGCCTGTGCTTTTAACCGCACGTTGTAAGAGAAACGGGTCTAATACTCTAACTAATTAACCATCGTAAATGTTGGTGCTTTTTTACCCTGTCTCTCCCAGGTAGTGATAGTTGACTTGGCTCGTAACTTCCACATCCGTACGTTGACCGTTGTGTTCACATACGCACGAGTGCGTGTACGTCAGGCGCACCCGCAAAGGCAGCGTAGTGATGGTCCGTTAAGCTCTACTAGGTCGTAGCAACTGTGCAAGTTTTCCTTGTAATAGTCAAGAGATGACTCGTAGAACAGCTGGTCTGTAATATTTTCAGTTGGCAGGTGCTACATCATTGAGCGATGCTACAGATTTTTTTTTTCTAGTTGAGGAGCTCACTGCTAATTTCACCTACTCCCTCTGGTTGGGCACGGATTTTTATCAATTTTACTAGCAAAAAATATATCTTGATATTCATAGTCAATTGAAGATTTTAACAATACAATTTTTTGGCATACTATACATGTTTATTTTTATTTTTATGTTTGCCGGAAATACTATACATGTTTCACTAATGAAATAAAAGATCTAAAAATATGTGCCCTTCTTATAAACCCAACCAGAGGGAGTATCATGAAACAGATGATCAAGTTGTGTTGAGGAGTCATGTGTGGATATGAAAGGATAACATATTTCGTTGTTGGATGAATCTTCTAGTCTCATTTTTATTGAATTTGTGCCCTATTTAGTTACTTCAAATATCTTGCAACACCCCCTCACATTTAGGCTCCACTAAGCCTTAGTCGTGTGATCAACAACAACAACAACAAAATAGCGCATTGGTCGGGTCTTGAGCTTAAGACCCCTTAGCTCCGATACAACGTAATTTTTTTAAGTAAATAAATATTTAATTAATTTTAATTAAGCAAATAATGGATTAGATTTTTGGACAATGATTTCTGCAATACCATGTAAGAAAGAATAACGCACTAGAATATTTCTTTGTTATATTGATCTCACAAACCGCTGATTCTATTCTACCATATCCAAGTACATATGTCAAATAGGCCATGAATTGTTTATCTTGTCAAAGAAGTTATGCTAGCTCTTATTGTCGAGGAGTAGATAGACTAAGATGGTGGCAGGGCTGCAACTTGTATGCGCCCTAGCTGTCCTTCCATATCAAAATTCCTAAATTATGTATTTTCATTAGACTATGTAACTGTTAGATACTCCCTCCGTTTCAAAATTTCAAACCACAACAAGTCTTTTGGAACGGAGGAAGTACTTGATAAAGTATTAGCTATTTAGTATTGAATTAATACACTACATCCTGCTTAACATGCACTAAATTAAAGCTGATAGCTCATATCTTACATTTTTAATAAGTTGGTCCTAGTTCTCTTAACATGCAAATTGTCCACCTCATCATCCTCACTATGCATTTAAGACTTCTCTCTCACTACTCCGCCTCATAAGCGAACGCCTCCACTAAAGCCGTGCATTTCAGTCTTCTCTTCAACTAAGCCATGCAAAATCTGTCACATAAGCGAACTTATAAATTACAGTTATTTTTTCATTAGTCTATGCATGTATCGTCGCCACATCATACATGCATGTTAGTCATCCTTTACATCTTTGTTTGAAATAATATTTTTAACGGTAATCAAAATTTTATATTATATTTTTAGAGACATTTTTATTGATTTTCAAGATTATATTTTCTTTACATTAGATTGAGTTATTTTTTAGCAACTATCTATGCCTTTTTTTAACAAAGTTACCGCAGGAACGCGCGGGGTATCTCATATTACTGACACATAGCTGCGCTTTCATAATTGAATCCGGCAAACAAAGTAATTCACTACTGGAATTAGCTTATTTGCCGTCTGCCAGTTCTTTGCCGTCTGATGGCTGACGGCAAAGAAGGTCTTTGCCGTCCGCTTCAGGAAAATGGACGGCAACGAACTGGCTGATGGCAAAGAAGGTCTTTGCCATCAGCCAATTCTTTGCCGTCCGCTAGCGGACGGCAAAGAGAGAGGTGGCCCCCGCTAACGAGCTGATCATAAAAAACTTAACGGGCCCCCTTCTTTGCCGTCTGCCAGCAGACGGCAAAGAGAAAAAAAGCGGACGACAAAGGTGGGGCGGACGGCAAGGAGCTAACCTAACTAACGGCCGAGCCCCACCCCGCCCCTCCATCTCTCTGTTTCTGTCTCCTCCCCGACAACCACCGCCACCCGCCGCCGCCGCCCCCAGCACCCGCCGCCGCCCCCTTGCCCCGCCACCCGCCCACCCGCCGCCCCTGTCGCCGCCCCCAGCACCCGCCGCCGCCCCCTTGCCCCGCCACCCGCCCACCCATCGCCCCTCGCTCCGTCGCCCCGACCACCCGCCGCCCCCCTTGCCCCACCACCCGCCGCCGCCCCCTTGCCCCGTCGCCCCGCCGCCCCCTTGCCCCGTCGCCCCGCCGCCCCGCCGCCCCGTCGCCCCGTCGCCCCCTTGCCCCGTCGCCCCGCCGCCCGAACGGCCCACAGCGTGGCGCCCCGCCGCCCCACCGCCCGAACAGCCCACCGCCGCGGCGCCCCGCCGCCCCCTCCACCTGCCCAGCACCCCGGCGCCACCGTCGCCCCCGGCGCCACCGCCCCGAAGCCCTGCGGCCTGTTGGAAATATGCCCTAGAGGCAATAATAAAATGGTTATTATTATATTTCCTTGTTCATGATAATTGTCTATTGTTCATGCTTTAATTGTGTTATACGGAAATCGTAATACATGTGTGAATACATAGACCATAACATGTCCCTAGTGAGCCTCTAGTTGACTAGCTCGTTGATCAATAGATGGTTACGGTTTCCTGACCATGGACATTGGATGTCATTGATAACGGGATCACATCATTAGGAGAATGATGTGATGGACAAGACCCAATCCTAAGCATAGCACTAGATCGTGTAGTTCGTTTGCTAAAGCTTTTCTAATGTCAAGTATCATTTCCTTAGACCATGAGATCGTGCAACTCCCGGATACCGTCGGAATGCTTTGGGTGTACCAAACGTCACAACGTAACTGGGTGGCTATAAAGGTGCACTACAGGTATCTCCGAAAGTGTCTGTTGGGTTGGCTCGGATCGAGACTGGGATTTGTCACTCCGTATGACGGAGAGGTATCTCTGGGCCCACTCGGTATTGCATCATCATAATGAGCTCAATGTGACTAAGTAGTTAGTCACGGGATCATGCATTACGGAACGAGTAAAGTGACTTGCCGGTAATGAGATTGAACGAGGTATTGGGATACCGATGATCGAATCTCGGGCAAGTAAAGTACCGATTGACAAAGGGAATTGTATACGGGATTGCTTGAATCCTCGACATCGTGGTTCATCCGATGAGATCATCGTGGAACATGTGGGAGCCAACATGGGTATCCAGATCCCGCTATTGGTTATTGGCTAGAGAGGTGTCTCGGTCATGTCTGCATGATTCCCGAACCCGTAGGGTCTACACACTTAAGGTTCGATGACGCTAGGGTTATAAGGAAGGTTTGTATGTGATTACCGAATGTTGTCCGGAGTCCCGGATGAGATCCCGAATGTCACGAGGAGTTCTGGAATGGTCCGGAGGTAAAGATTTATATATGGGAAGTCACCATACGGTCACTGGAAATATTCGGGGGTATACCGGTATTGTACCGGGACCACCGGAGGGGTTCCGGGGGTCCACCGGGAGGGTCCACCTGCCCCGGAGGGCCTTATGGGCTGTAGGTGGAAGGGAACCAGCCCTTAGTGGGCTGGGTGCCAAAACCCCTAGGGCCCATACGCCTAGGGTTTGGGGGGAACCCTAAAGGGGGGGCGCCCCCCTTGCTTGGGGGGCAAGCTTCCTCCCCCCTTGGCCGCCGCCTCCCCTCTAGATCTCATCTAGAGGGGCCGGCCTCCTTCCCCCTTCTCCCTATAAATAGAGGGGTGAGGGGAGGGCTGCAGCACCACATCCAAGGCATAGCCCCTCCCCTCCCCAACACCTCTCCTCCTCCGCGTGTGCTTGGCGAAGCCCTGCCGGAGAACTGTCACTCCACCACCACCACGCCGTCGTGCTGCTGTTGGAGCCTTCTTCCTCAACCTCTCCCTCCTCCTTGCTGGATCAAGGCGTGGGAGACGTCATCGCTCCGTACGTGTGTTGAACGCGGAGGTGCCGTCCGTTCGGCGCTTGGATCATCGGTGATTTGGATCACGACGAGTACGACTCCATCAACCCCGTTCTCTTGAACGCTTCCGCTCGCGATCTACAAGGGTATGTAGATGCACTCCTCCCCTCTCGTTGCTAGTAAACTCCATAGATTGATCTTGGTGATGCGTAGAAAATTTTAATTTCTGCTACGATCCCCAACAGTGGCATCATGAGCTAGGTCTATGCGTAGTTTCTATGCACGAGTAGAACACAAGTTGTTGTGGGCGTCGATTTTGTTAATTTACTTGCCGTTACTAGTCTTATCTTGATTCGGCGGCATCGTGGGATGAAGCGGCCCGGACCGACCTTACACGTACGCTTACGTGAGACAGTTCCACCGACTGACATGCACTAGTTGCATAAGGTGGCTAGCGGGTGTCTGTCTCTCCCACTTTAGTCGGATCGGATTCGATGAAAAGGGTCCTTATGAAGGGTAAATAGAAATTGTCATATCACGTTGTGGTTTTGGCGTAGGTAAGAATCGTTCTTGCTAGAAACCTATAGCAGCCACGTAAAAGTTTGCAACAACAATTAGAGGACGTCTAACTTGTTTTTGCAGCAAGTGTCATGTGATGTGATATGGCCAGAAGGATGTGATGAATGATATATGTGATGTATGAGATTGATCATGTTCTTGTAATAGGAATCACGACTTGCATGTCGATGAGTATGACAACCAGCAGGAGCCATAGGAGTTGTCTTAATTTATTTATGACCTGCGTGTCAACTGGAACGTCATGTAATTACTTTACTTTATTGCTAACCGTTAGCCACAGTAGTAGAAGTAATAGTTGGCGAGAGAACTTCATGAAGATACGATGATGGAGATCATGATGATGGAGATCATGGTGTCATACCGGTGACGATGATGAACATGGCGCCCCGAAGATGGAGATCAAAAGGAGCAAAATGATATTGGCCATATCATGTCACTATTTGATTGCATGTGATGTTTATCATGTTTTACATCTTATTTGCTTAGAACGACGGTAGCATAAATAAGATGATCCCTCGCTAAAATTTCAAGAAAGTGTTTCCCCTAACTGTGCACCGTTGCGAAGGTTCGTTGTTCCGAAGCACCACGAGATGATCGGGTGTGATAGGTTCTAACGTTCGCATACAACGGGTGTAAGCCAGATTTACACACGCAATACACTTAGGTTGACTTGATGAGCCTAGCATGTACAGACATGGCCTCGGAACACAAGAGACCGAAAGGTCGAACATGAGTCGTATAGCAGATACGATCAACATGAAGATGTTCACCGATGATGACTAGTCCGTCTCACGTGATGATCGGACATGGCCTAGTTGACTCGGATCATGTATCACTTAGATGACTAGAGGGATGTCTGTCTGAGTGGGAGTTCATTAATAATTTCATTAGATGAACTTAATTATCATGAACTTAGTCTAAAAAACCTTTACAATATGTCTTGTAGATCAAATGGCCCACGCTAATGTTGCCCTCAACTTCAACGCGTTCCTAGAGAAAACCAAGCTGAAAGACGATGGTAGCAACTACACGGACTAGGTCCGTAACCTGAGGATTATCCTCATAGCTGCCAAGAAAGCATATGTCCTTGAAGCACTGCTAGGTGATGCACCTGTTTTCGCAGCAATTCAAGACGTTCTGAACGCCTGGCAGTCACGTAGTGATGATTACTCCCTGGTTCAGTGCGGCATGCTTTACAGCTTAGAACCGGGGCTCCAAAAGCGTTTTGAGCAGCACGGAGCATATGAGATGTTCCAAGAGCTGAAAATGGTTTTCCAAGCTCATGCCCGGGTCGAGAGATATGAAGTCTCCGACAAGTTCTAAAGTTGTAAGATGGAGGAGGATAGTTCCGTCGGTGAACACATACTCAAAATGTCTGGGTTGCACAACTGCTTGTCTCGGCTGGGAGTTAATCTCCCGGATGACGCGGTCGTTGACAGAATCCTTCAGTCGCTCCCACCTAGCTACAAGAGCTTTGTGATGAACTTCAATATGCAGGGGATGGAAAAGACCATTCCTGAGGTATATTCAATGCTGAAATCAGCGAAGGTGGAGATCAAAAAGGAACATCAAGTGTTGATGGTGAATAAAACCACTAAGTTCAAGAAAGGCAAGGGTAAGAAGAACTTCAAGAAAGACGGCAAGGGAGTTGCCGCGCCCGGTAAGCAAGCTGCCGGGAAGAAGACAAAGAATGGACCCAAGCCTGAGACTGAGTGCTTTTATTGCAAGGGAAACGGTCACTGGAAGCGGAACTGCCCCAAGTACTTAGCGGATAAGAAGGCCGGCAATACCAAAGGTATATGTGATATACATGTTATAGATGTGTACCTAACCAGCGCTCGTAGTAGCTCCTGGGTATTTGATACCGGTGCGGTTGCTCATATTTGTAACTCAAAGCAGGAGCTGCGGAATAAGCGGAGACTGGCGAAGGACGAGGTGACGATGCGCGTCGGGAATGGTTCCAAGGTCGATGTGATCGCCGTCGGCACGCTACCTCTACATTTACCTACGGGACTAGTTTTAAACCTCAATAATTGTTATTTAGTGCCAGCTTTGAGCATGAACATTGTATCTGGATCTCGTTTAATGCGAGATGGCTACTCATTTAAATCCGAGAATAATGGTTGTTCTATTTATATGAGAGATATGTTTTATGGTCATGCCCCGCTGGTCAATGGTT
Source organism: Triticum aestivum (assembly GCF_018294505.1). Taxonomy (NCBI): domain Eukaryota; kingdom Viridiplantae; phylum Streptophyta; class Magnoliopsida; order Poales; family Poaceae; genus Triticum; species Triticum aestivum. The sequence goes on along the minus strand of NC_057796.1, from coordinate 263,152,761 downwards.
TATTCTTAATGAATCTCGAACGTGATGTTACACATATTCATAGTGTGAATGCCAAGAAATGTAAGGTTGATAATGATAGTCCCACATACTTGTGGCACTGCCGCCTTGGTCACATTGGTGTCAAACGCATGAAGAAACTCCATGCAGATGGACTTTTGGAGTCTCTTGATTATGAATCATTTGACACGTGCGAACCATGCCTCATGGGCAAAATGACCAAGACTCCGTTCTCCGGAACAGTGGAGCGAGCAACCAACTTATTGGAAATCATACATACTGATGTGTGCGGTCCAATGAGCGTTGAGGCTCGCGGTGGCTATCGTTATGTTCTCACCCTCACTGATGACTTGAGTAGATATGGGTATGTCTACTTAATGAAACACAAGTCTGAGACCTTTGAAAAGTTCAAGGAATTTCAGAGTGAGGTTGAGAATCAACGTGACAGGAAAATAAAGTTCTTACGATCAGATCGTGGAGGGGAATATTTGAGTCACGAATTTGGCACACACTTAAGGAAATGTGGAATTGTTTCACAACTCACGCCGCCTGGAACACCTCAGCGTAATGGTGTGTCCGAACGTCGTAATCGCACTCTATTGGATATGGTGCGATCTATGATGTCTCTTACCGATCTACCGCTATCATTCTGGGGTTATGCTTTAGAGACTGCCGCATTCACTTTAAATAGGGCTCCGTCGAAATCCGTTGAGACGACACCGTATGAATTATGGTTTGGAAAGAAACCTAAGCTGTCGTTTCTTAAAGTTTGGGGATGCGATGCTTATGTCAAGAAACTTCAACCTGAAAAGCTCGAACCCAAGTCGGAAAAATGCGTCTTCATAGGATACCCTAAGGAAACCATTGGGTATACCTTCTACCTCAGATCCGAAGGCAAGATCTTCGTTGCCAAGAACGGGTCCTTTCTGGAGAAAGAGTTTCTCTCGAAAGAAGTAAGTGGGAGGAAAGTGGAACTTGATGAGATGACCCCTCTCGAACCAGAAAGTAGCGCAGCACAAGAAAATGTTTCTGTGGTGCCTGCACCGACTAGAGAGGAAGTTAATGATGACGATCATGATCAAGTTACCACTGAACTTCGTAGGTCCACAAGGACACGTTCCGCACCAGAGTGGTACGGCAACCCTGTCCTGGAAATCATGTTGTTGGACAACGGTGAACCTTCGAACTATGAAGAAGCAATGGCGGGTCCAGATTCCAACAAATGGCTTGAAGCCATGCAATCCGAGATAGGATCCATGTATGAAAACAAAGTATGGACTTTGACAGACTTGCCCGATGATCGGCGAGCGATAGAAAATAAATGGATCTTTAAGAAGAAGACGGACGCGGATGGAAATGTTACCATCTATAAAGCTCGACTTGTCGCTAAGGGTTATCGACAAGTTCAAGGAGTTGACTACGATGAGACCTTCTCACCCGTAGCGAAGCTGAAGTCCGTCCGAATCATGTTAGCAATTGCCGCATTCTACGATTATGAAATATGGCAAATGGACGTCAAAACGGCATTCCTTAACGGCTTCCTTAAGGAAGAATTGTATATGATGCAGCCGGAAGGTTTTGTCGATCCTAAGAATGCTGACAAAGTATGCAAGCTCCAGCGCTCAATCTATGGGCTGGTGCAGGCATCTCGGAGTTGGAACATTCGCTTTGATGAGATGATCAAAGCGTTTGGGTTTACGCAGACTTATGGAGAAGCCTGTGTTTACAAGAAAGTGAGTGGGAGCTCTGTAGCATTTCTCTTATTATATGTGGATGACATACTATTGATGGGAAATGATATAGAATTCTTGGAAAGTATAAAGGCCTACTTGAATAAGTGTTTTTCAATGAAGGACCTTGGAGAAGCTGCTTACATATTAGGCATCAAGATCTATAGAGATAGATCGAGACGCCTCATAGGTCTTTCACAAAGCACATACCTTGACAAGATATTGAAGAAGTTCAATATGGATCAGTCCAAGAAGGGGTTCTTGCCTGTATTGCAAGGTGTGAGATTGAGCACGGCTCAATGCCCGACCACGGCAGAAGATAGAGAAAAGATGAGTGTCGTCCCCTATGCCTCGGCCATAGGGTCTATTATGTATGCCATGCTGTGTACCAGACCTGATGTAAACCTTGCCGTAAGTTTGGTAGGAAGGTACCAAAGTAATCCCGGCATGGAACACTGGACAGCGGTCAAGAACATCCTGAAGTACCTGAAAAGGACTAAGGATATGTTTCTCGTTTATGGAGGTGACGAAGAGCTCGTCGTAAAGGGTTACGTCGATGCTAGCTTCGACACAGATCTGGATGACTCTAAGTCACAAACCGGATACGTGTATATTTTGAATGGTGGGGCAGTCAGCTGGTGCAGTTGCAAGCAAAGCGTCGTGGCGGGATCTACATGTGAAGCGGAGTACATGGCAGCCTCGGAGGCAGCACATGAAGCAATCTGGATGAAGGAGTTCATTGCCGACCTAGGAGTTATTCCCAATGCATCGGGGCCGATGACTCTCTTCTGTGACAACACTGGAGCTATTGCCCTTGCCAAGGAGCCCAGGTTTCACAAGAAGACCAGGCACATCAAGCGTCGCTTCAACTCCATTCGTGAAAATGTTCAAAATGGAGACATAGATATTTGTAAAGTGCATACGGATTTGAATGTCGCAGATCCGTTGACTAAACCTCTTCCACGAGCGAAACATGATCAACACCAGAACTCTATGGGTGTACGATTCATCACAATGTAACTAGATTATTGACTCTAGTGCAAGTGGGAGACTGTTGGAAATATGCCCTAGAGGCAATAATAAAATGGTTATTATTATATTTCCTTGTTCATGATAATTGTCTATTGTTCATGCTTTAATTGTGTTATCCGGAAATCGTAATACATGTGTGAATACATAGACCATAACATGTCCCTAGTGAGCCTCTAGTTGACTAGCTCGTTGATCAATAGATGGTTACGGTTTCCTGACCATGGACATTGGATGTCATTGATAACGGGATCACATCATTAGGAGAATGATGTGATGGACAAGACCCAATCCTAAGCATAGCACTAGATCGTGTAGTTCGTTTGCTAAAGCTTTTCTAATGTCAAGTATCATTTCCTTAGACCATGAGATCGTGCAACTCCCGGATACCGTAGGAATGCTTTGGGTGTACCAAACGTCACAACGTAACTGGGTGGCTATAAAGGTGCACTACAGGTATCTCCGAAAGTGTCTGTTGGGTTGGCTCGGATCGAGACTGGGATTTGTCACTCCGTATGACGGAGAGGTATCTCTGGGCCCACTCGGTATTGCATCATCATAATGAGCTCAATGTGACTAAGTAGTTAGTCACGGGATCATGCATTACGGAACGAGTAAAGTGACTTGCCGGTAACGAGATTGAACGAGGTATTGGGATACCGACGATCGAATCTCGGGCAAGTAAAGTACCGATTGACAAAGGGAATTGTATACGGGATTGCTTGAATCCTCGACATCGTGGTTCATCCGATGAGATCATCGTGGAACATGTGGGAGCCAACATGGGTATCCAGATCCCGCTGTTGGTTATTGGCTAGAGAGGTGTCTCGGTCATGTCTGCATGATTCCCGAACCCGTAGGGTCTACACACTTAAGGTTCGATGACGCTAGGGTTATAAGGAAGGTTTGTATGTGATTACCGAATGTTGTTCGGAGTCCCGGATGAGATCCCGGACGTCACGAGGAGTTCCGGAATGGTCCGGAGGTAAAGATTTATATATGGGAAGTCACCATACGGTCACCGGAAATATTCGGGGGTATACCGGTATTGTACCGGGACCACCGGAGGGGTTCCGGGGGTCCACCGGGAGGGTCCACCTGCCCCGGAGGGCCTTATGGGCTGTAGGTGGAAGGGAACCAGCCCTTAGTGGGCTGGGCGCCAACCCCCTAGGGCCCATGCGCCTAGGGTTTGGGGGGAACCCTAAAGGGGGGCGCCCCCCTTGCTTGGGGGGCAAGCTCCCTCCCCCCTTGACCGCCGCCCCCCCTCTAGATCTCATCTAGAGGGGCCGGCCCCCTTCCCCCTTCTCCCTATAAATAGAGGGGTGAGGGGAGGGCTGCAGCACCACATCCAAGGCGCAGCCCCTCCCCTCCCCAACACCTCTCCTCCTCCGCGTGTGCTTGGCGAAGCCCTGCCGGAGAACTGTCACTCCACCACCACCACACCGTCGTGCTGCTGTTGGAGCCTTCTTCCTCAACCTCTCCCTCCTCCTTGCTGGATCAAGGCGTGGGAGACGTCACCGCTCCGTACGTGTGTTGAACGCGGAGGTGTCGTCCGTTTGGCGCTTGGATCATCGGTGATTTGGATCACGACGAGTACGACTCCATCAACCCCGTTCTCTTGAACGCTTCCGCTCGCGATCTACAAGGGTATGTAGATGCACTCCTCCCCTCTCGTTGCTAGTAAACTCCATAGATTGATCTTGGTGATGCGTAGAAAATTTTAATTTCTGCTACGATCCCCAACAGGGCCCCCGTCGCCACCACCACCCTGCCGCTGCGAAGCCCCGGCCAACGCCATCTCCGATGAGTTTTTTTTGTTTTTTGTTTTTTGCTGTTTAATTGTTAGATTAGACTAGATATGTGTTAGTGTTAGATTTAGTGCTAGATTATATTAGATTAGACTAGTGCATGGGTTTTAGTTAATTAGTTATATAATTATAAGAAGTAGAAAAAAGATGAAAAAAGAAGAAGAAGAAGAAAAGAAGAATATGTAGAAGGGGGAAGAAGAAGAAGAAGAAGAAGAAGAAGAAGAGGAGGAGAAGAAGAAGAAGAAGAAGAAGAAGAAGAAGAAGAAGAAGAAAAAGAGGAGAAGATGAGAAGAAGAGGAAAAAGGAGAATAAGGAAGAAATAAAAGAAGAAGAAGAAGAAGAAGAAGAAGAAGAAGAAGAAGAAGAAGAAGAAGAAGAAGAAGAAGAAGAAGAAGAAGAAGAAGAAGAAGAAGAAGAAGAAGAAGAAGAAGAAGAAGAAGAAGAAGAAGAAGAAGAAGAAGAAGAAGAAGAGAAGGAAAAAAGAAAAGGAAGAAAGGAAAGAAGAAGAAGAAGAAGAAGAAGAAGAAGAAGAAGAAGAAGAAGAAGAAGAAGAAGAAGAAGAGAAGGAAAGAAGAAGAAGGAGAGAAGGAAACACCCCGACCCCGTGACCCCCTGACCCCAACACCCCGACCCCGACACCACACCCCGACACCCTGACCCCCTGACCCCGACACCACACCCCGACACCCCGACCCCCTGACCCCAACACCCCGACCCCGACACCACACCCCGACCCCGACACGACACCCCGACCCCGACACGGCACCCCGACACCGACACGACACCCCGACCCCCGACACCCAGACCCCGAAACAGCACCCCGACCCCGACACGGCACCCCGACCCCGACACGCCACCCCGACACCCCGGCACGACACCCCGACCCCGACCCCCGACACCCTGACATCATATATTTTTTTGATTTTGTTATGAGAAACATCATATATAATTGTGTTGATCAGGTAGATTTAAACATCATATATATTTTTTGATTTTGTTATGAAAAACATCATATATTATTATTCATGTCGGTATTTTTTTATGTTGTACTAATTTCGTTTACTCTTTGTCATGGCAGGTGTTGAAAGATGGCGGGCGCTGGTCGGGAGCGCTCCGAGGCCCCTTCTTCGTCGGCGCGTGGTGGGAGGTCTTCCATTCCACACGCACCTCTCCGCCGAGCGTTGCTGGACAGTATGGCGACACCGCCGGGCCCTTCTTCGTCGACAGCGGTGCCCAGCAGGGGACGAGGTAAGGGAGGGAAGAAGAGAGGAGCACGTGGTCGCGGGAGAGGAGGTAGGGTGACTGCTAGGGCGCCTTCCTCGCCGCCACCCCCAGCTGTTTCACCCGAGCACGTGACTGCTAGGGTGGACTCATCCGAGGAGGAGGCTACACGGACTCCGGTCCACGAGCCTTCGGCCCACGAGCCTCGGGTCGACGGGCCTTCGGCCCACGAGACCTCGGAGGAGCACACGTCTGGATGGGGTACCTGGCCGGATGAGCCTGAGGGGCCGAGTGGCCATGCGGATGATGGCGGGGAGCCGACTGATATTGAGGAGGAGGGGGCACCGTCTACCAGCGTGGTTGTACACGGCTCCCGTCCGTGCCGGCGACCCGCGAGCAGAGGTGGTTGATTTACCCTGATGGGGAGAGGTAAGTGCATTTAATCTTTTTGTACCTTCTGCATTCACGTTTCTTCAAATATCTAATGCGTTGGCCTTGTCATGTTGTAGGGGTTGGGACCACCATCATAGTGTCCGCCGGACCAACTCCGTCCTTGGAGTGCTTTACCGGCAAAACTTTCCGGGGTTTGTCACGTTGCCTGGTGAGGGTCGGCTTCCAGAGCTTGGATTGAGCTGGGAGCACTACTTGGCTGCCCCGGCCCCACCGGGTGAGATTATCGACGGTGTCTTGTGCGACACGAGGGCGGACATGGTGATCAGAAAGTTCTGGGTAATTTCTCCTTTACACATTTAAAAATCTTCAACTAGCTAGTTATTAATTGTACTAATCAATATTGTCTCATTTGATTGCAGACATTCTACAGGTGTGAGGAGGGATACGAGGAGGAGGCGGCAAATGTTATCGAGAACGTCTGCAAGTGCCTACTACAGAACTTACGGCACGAGGCTCGGGTGCAGGCTGTTCGAGACTACTACGCCTTGCGTGGTATCAAGAAGCCCAAGCCGGCGTGCCGCGATAAGTTCCTAAGTAAGGAGCAGTACATGAAGGTAATTCTTAAGGCCTTGTACTTACTTCCTTCATTTAGTAATTCATAGCCGTAGCGCTCAAGTTTCTATTTGCTAACTTAGGCGCCTCCGAGATGGTGTGCGGATCGGATGGATTGTTGGGAGGTGTTGGTCAATGAGTGGTGCTCAAAAGAATGGCTAGCCGTCCACAACGCGGCCAAGGACAAACGTGCCCAAATGGAAGGTGTGCCACACCATCAAGGCAGCTCCAACTTATATCAGTTCGGGCGGAACTGGGTATGTGGTTTGCTTCATGATTCATGCAATTCATTCATTATGCTAGCTTGAGCCCTTTAATTACTAATTTACTTTGTTTCTCTCTTTCAGGCACGCTACAATAAGGCGGATAAGGTGCCGGAGGTGTACGACCTGTATGCCATGGCCCACACTGCCTCTTTCAAGAAAGTCAAGGCATTCTCTCCGTCTGACCTCGATGATGCAAACAACTTCACCAACATCTCCTCCCACGACAAGCTCGTGAAATATAGAGATGAGGGGAAGGCGAGGAAAGGGGAGGACTTTAACTCGAGCCAGGGTCCCATTGATCCAGAGCTGGTGATGATATCTGGTGGCGGGAGGTCCCATGGCTCCATAGCCATTGGAGATGGACTTATCCGTTGTCCTAGCACTCTCCCGGAGATCAAGGCGCGCCAGTCGAGCTCCGCTCCTGAGATAAGGCCTCGTGAACGGCCAGTCCAACTCGCCATAAAGGTTAGTTATACGTACTCAGCTATCTTTCTCCATTACATTGTGTGTGCTTCCATCAATGATTACAAATGGTAACGAGGAGTGGTGTTGCGGGCTGCTATACAGAGTGAGAGAGATAGAACGGAGAATCTTCTGGCGGAGGCGGCGGAGAGGCAGCGGGAGTTGGAGGAGAGGACGACAAAGATGTTGGAGGAGGAGAGGACAAGGAATGACATGCATGCAAGGGCCATGTACGAGCTCCTTGTGGTAAGTTTCTTCTGCAGATTAGCCAAAACATTCATGTAGTGTTTGTCTCATTACTAACTAGTATGACTGAGTCGTCAAAACCAAATGTGCAGTCTGTGTGCGAGAAGACCGGTCAGACCGCTCCGCCGATGCCAGTGATTGCTCCTGGGACCACGGTGAGTTTAATTTGAATGGACATTACTTGCTAGTCTTAACATTTGAGTGTCATCATGCTAACGAGACATTGGAAATGATCTTTGGTGCAGCGTAACTCCAGACAAGCATCGCACGATCCTTCTCCAGCTACCGGCACGAGCCTGCCCGCTCCTACACGTCCATGATCATGGTAAGTTTCTCTAGTGTTTTGCTTAACAAATGCATAAAGACCTAGAATTAGCCTTATTTCCTCCAATATACTTACCACAATGACCTAGACTTAGCATAATTAGCTTAGTTATCTCATAAATAATCCATTTTATCCAAGTTAGCTCTAAAATGACCCATTTTACCTTAGTTAGCTCATAAATGATCAATTTTACCCAAGTTAGCTCTAAAATGACCCATTTTACCTAGACTAGCTCCAAAATGATCCATTTTACCTATGTTAGCTCTAAAATGACCCATTTTACCTAGGTTAGCTCCAAAATGACCCATCTTACCTAGGTTAGCTCCAAAATGATGCATTTTACCCAAGTTAGCTCTAAAATGACCCATTTTACCTAGATTAGCTCATAAACGATCCATTTCACCTAGGTTAGCTCACAAACGATCAATTTCACCTAAATTAGCTCATAAATGTCATATATTCTTCTTCTTCTTCATTTTCTTCTTCTTCTCCAAAATGACATAAGTTAGCTCTATATGCTTAGTTCACTCAAAGATGGCATAAATAGCTAGGTTGGCTCCATTTTACCTAAGTTGGCTCTAATATGCTAAGTTATCTCTACTATGCTTAGTTTCCTATAGGTTAGCTCCAAAATTACTTACGTTAGCACAAAATGACCAAGTTTACATAATAAGCTTAATTATAGTCTTCTTGTTCTTTTTCTTCTCCAAAATGACATAAGTTAGCTATAAGTTAGCTCTAATATGCTTAGTTCACTCAAAGATGGCATAATTAGCTAGGTTGGCTCCATTTTACCTAAGTTGGCTCTAATATGCTAAGTTATCTCTAATATGCTTAGTTTCCTATAGATTAACTCCAAAATTACTTGTGTTAGCACAAAATGACCAAGTTTACATAATAAGCTTAATTATAGTCTTCTTCTTCTTTTTCTAGTATTCTTCTAGTCTTCTTCTTTTTCTTCTAGGTTAGCTCCATTTTACTTAAGTATGCTTACTTCTTATAGTCTTCTTCTTCTTCTTCTTTTTCTAACATCTTGTTTATCATTTTGCATATTTGATTTAATTCACGGAAGCTTGCATGGATGGAGTGCTTCTTTTCCATTTGTGCTTTTATAGATGGAGTGCTTGTTTGGATGAACCATGTTTCTTTTGTATCGATGAACTATGCATGTATGGTAGGATGACACTACCTAATATGTATGGTTGGATGCATGTATGTGGAACTTGCTATGTATGGTTGATGGAACTATGCATGTATGATGAAATTATATGTGTTGGATATCTCATATGTTTGCTGTGAACTTGCCATGTGAAAAAAATATATGTATCATCTATTTGCTGTGAAAATGGTTGGGTATAAGAAAAAACAGAAAAAAGAGGCAATGCAGGCCCTTTGCCGTCTGCCACCGACGGCAACGGGCTCTTTGCCATCCGCCGCGGACGGCAAAGAAGCCACGTGGCAACCACCTGTGCTTCCTGGCAGCTGACCCATTTGGTCAGTTTGCCTACAGTGGCAGACGGCAAAGGCTTGATGCTCTTTGCCGTCAGCGGCGGACGGCAAAGGCTGCCGTTAGACGCCTAACGGACTAACAGCGAATTTATTGCCGTCGGCTTTTTGCCGTCCGCCGCTGATGGCAAAGGCCCCTTTGCCGTCCGCTTCAGAAAGCAGACGGCAAAGAAGCTCTTTACCGTAGCCTACTTTGCCGGAGCCTTTTGCCGTCCGCGACAGACGGCAAAGGCCTTTGCCGTCCGCCACCCTTGCCTTTGCCGTCTGCCGTGGCAGACGGCAAAGTAGCTGATTCCTGTAGTGTAATGCATTACCTGTCAAGAGCACAAACTAAGGATGCTAATCGTAATAAAATAAGGATATGTAAATTGATGAGTACTATTATTACTCCAAATTTATGGAGTTGCATGCCAGTTATGATGTATTCCACACGTACCTTTCTACGACAAAATAGATATGTTATTCGCAGAGTTTCATGTTCCTCAAAGTTCACCATACTTCCATAATTTTGAAAAGAATGTTGTTGCGAGATTTTTGAAATGAAATTTAGCAAATTCCAAAAGATGTGGGGTATACTTCTGTAAAATATAGTTCCATTTGAATTGAAAACAGTGCTAATTCTGCAAAAATATGTATATATACTTGATTCATGTATATATAAGTATCTACTTACAATTGAAATACATCATAATGAAAAAACAATAGATGAACCACCAGGCCACCTAATAAAAGTGGAAAAAAAGGTATAACTAAGTCACTCAACACACCTAATTAAGACCATGTAATTACAGGTGTTTTCCTCCAATATAACGTGGTACCGCACACACGTATGTTGATACACACACACCAACTCATATGAACTCCCCCCAAAAAATGTTCAGACCGGAAAATTGTCTGTCTCCCACGTTCTACTGGCCAGCTAATTACCGTGATTCGTACGCCGACGGCCGTCGTTGTCAAGGCGCGCCGGTCAGCCGTGCCACAGTGATGAGCAAGCTGGAGTCCTCGTCGCCGTTGGGCGCCGCAACCTTGACGCACTCGCTCGCGTCTTTCGCACCGTCTCCGTTGACATAGCCTCCGTGTTCGATGTCGTCGGCGACTCCGGCGAGCACCTGCGCCAGCTCGGCCTGTATGTCCCAGTCCGTGCGCCCGATCACCACGAGCATCACCGTGACACACGCCGCCTGCGCGGCGAGAAGGCCAAGCCAGAGCCCCTTGAAGTCCATGCCGGCCCAGAACGCGAGCCCGAGGGCAACGGGCATCCCCACGCCGTAGAAGGCGGCGAGGTTGACGTGTGCGCCGTCCTTGGGCCGCGCGCTCCCTCGGAGCACGCCGCATCCGGTGGTCTGAGGGCAGTTTCCGAGCTCGCACATCCCGAGGATAGGAAGCACCGAGGCCGTGAGCGCGAGGATGGCCGCGTCCGACGTGAACATGCGCGCCCACACGTTGCGCACAGCCACGGCGAACAGGAAGGAGATGACGCCCTGAAGTGCGCTCAGCACGAGCCCCGCGGTGGCCACGGCGCGCGCGGCATCTGGACGATTCGCACCGAGCTCGTTGCTGACCCGGGTCGACACGCCGAAGCTGAGAGACGACGGGAAGATGTAGAGCAGGGATGTGGTCTGGATAAGCACCCCCATGGAAGCGACGGTGGCCTCGGGGTTGGCCAGGAGGCCGCACAGCAGGATCATGATCTCGTACCACCACCACTCGAGGCACACGCTCGCGCAGCTCTCCACGGCGAGCCTGGCCAGCCGCACCCACGCGGCAACATCATCCTTGAAAAGCTTGTATGACAGCGAGAAGCCCCCGGTGGCATGGTGCACGCCGGAGACGTAGACATAACCGAGGAGGAAGAGCACGAGGTTGAGGTTGGTCCAGGCGGAGGCGAGTGCGACTCCTTCGACGCCGAGCCCGAGCACTGATACGAGGAGGTAGTTGATGGGGAGGTGGAGAGCGACGGCGAGCGTGGCGCAGGTGGTGAGCGGGAGGTTTATGGACTGCGTGCGGAGGTAGATACGGAGCGGGTGGAGGAAGGACTGAAAGAGGAGGTCGGGCAGGCAGAATAGAATGTAGCGCTGTGCCGCGGCCGAGACGGCGGCATGCTGACCGCAAAGCAGGAGAAGCGGCTCCATCTGAACCCAGAGGAAGGCGACTGGCACGGAGACGACGAGGAGGAAGAGCACCATCCGCTGCATGGTGGCGCCGACGAGGGGCAGGTTCTTGGCGCCGACGGCCTGGCCGCATACTGGTTCCATGCCTGAGGCGAGGCCGGACAGGACTGAGTACCCGGTGATGTTGGCGAAACCCATGGCGAGGGACCCGCCGGCAAGGGCCAGCTCGCCGAGCCGGCCAAGGAACAGCATCGAGATCATCGGACGGACGTAGAGTATGAGCCCCGTCATGATCATCGGCAATGACAGCCCCAGGATCGACACGGCCTCCTTCGCCGCGTCCTTGGTCAACGACGACGGCCTGTCAGCCAGGACGGGCGCCGACATGGACACAACGACGACAGCGTGGTCGTCGTTCGGAGACACGGCCGCGCCGCGGCCGTCCTTGGCATTGCACCGGCATGGCAGCAACGGCCGGTCAATGAGCCCCTCACACATGACGGCTATATGCAAGCAAGGAAGCTCAAGCGTGCGGAGCTAGCTTTGGTTTTGGAGGGAAACCGAAACAGGGGAGGCTCAAACCCTAGCAAGGCCACTGAATTTATAGGGAAATGGATATGACCGGTCGATGCAATTGAGAAACGAGATCAAAGCAAACTATAGTGACTTTAGAGCGGAGCGCTCGTCGTCTTGTTGCGAAGTCCACGTGCCGCTCTCGGCCGGCCGGCGCGCGCTGCGACAGGCGACGGCGTCGCGGGGGTGCGCGCACGGGGCGTTGTTGTATTGCGCGGCTCGTAGCTTAATTCGGCCGGAGCAGTGGCGAGCTTCCGTACGATGGGCTAGCTGTTTGTGGATCGCCTTGGGTGTCTCTAGGGAAAGGACAAAAATGGTTGAGCGAGAGAAGGTGTGTGTGAAGGATGAGGAGAAAAAGAGCAGGGCGGGTAGGGGGTATTTATACAATTGATTTGAGCCCATGCATGGTACTCAGTCCTTTTAATTATATGCACCTCCTTTATAAAAAATGTGTTGCCTAATTATCAGATTTATCGTGTCTGCGGGTTGAAAGTCTTTGGGTCTTTTTTTTTAACACAGGACAATTGCAGATGCTCACAAACACGCACATATATTCACTCTATGAACACATCCACATCCCACCTTGAGCATATTCGAGATACTGAGCTAGTGCGACATCTTAAGATTGAAGTCACCACCGGTGCCTACGTAGTCAACAGGAACGACTCCTCTCACTGAACGGACATCGCCGAAATGACTGAAATGAATCCAGAAAAATACCAGTATCAATGCCAGATGTAGGACTTGAACCCTGATGGGTTGGTTCCATCATAAGAAACCTAACCATCTGTGGTTCGTGGCTCATTGCTTTCAGTTTGGATTTCTATGTCGGGCTCTTGAAGACAGGAGGGGTGCTGCAAAATGGGTAGTACTATAATGGAGTCAATGGATGATTCTTCTTAATTGAATTGTTAATGTGAAAGATATTAGTTGAAAACTTGGAATTCTTTTGAGGCTTTCATATACTAATACTAGTAGGTAATTCATTTTTGACTTTGGGAGGTCTATCTTCTGTGAAATTATTTTAGTTCTGGACTTTTGATTCTATTTCTCCACGTACCTTGTCACATTAAAATAAACACTGCAATAACATTGGCCACTATTTGTGGGTCAAGGCATATTAAATATACCTAAATGTACCTTTAGTCTTCAGCTCTAACCAGGTGATCATGCCGGGAAAAGCATATGTTACCATGCTCGTACCTTGCAGCAGTAGTGTGTGATGCATCGAAGAGGAGGAGCATGCCATGTGAAGGAGAGGAATTTGAGGGATAAGGAGGGAGGAACTGTTTTTTAAGGATTACCCACACACAAACACACATGTCCAGGGAACTTTTTGCTGAAAACTAAAGGTACATTTAGGTATGTTTAATATGCTTGACCCACAAATAGTGGCCAATGTTATTGTAGTGTTTATGAAAACGTCGGCTAGATCTATTATCTTGGTTGACCGTTGTCTCAAGATTTGCCCGCTCAAGCTTTCTTGAAGAGTGCACATCTTAGGAAGTGAGCCTTAGATCACTTGATTGGAGAATTGGATGCACAACCTCACCATCCGGCTTCAAGTACTCACGAACGTGAAAATTTAAGCTGTATCATAAGTTCTAAAGTACTCTCTCTATAAAGAAATATAAGAGCATGTAAATTAGTACTTTAGTGATCGAAACTGAAAGATCGTGGATGTCGTCTAGAGGAGGGGTGAATAGGCGCTTTAAAATAATTACGGTTTAGACTTGAACAAATGCAAAATAAAACTAGCGTTTAATTTGTCAAGCAGAAAACCTAAAACAATTAGGCTCACCTATGTGCATCAACAACTTATGCTAAGTAAGATATATATCATGAAACACTATGGTTATCACAAAGTAAAGTGCATAAGTAAAGTGCCCGGATAAGAGATAACCGAGGCACGCGGAGACAATGATGTATCCCGAAGTTCACACCCTTGCGGATGCTAATCTCTGTTTGGAGCGGTGTGGAGGCACAATGCTCCCCCAAAAGCCACTAGGGCCACCGTAATCTCCTCATGCCCTCGCACAATGTAAGATGCCGTGATTCCACCAAGGGACCCTTGAGGGTGGTCACCGAACCCGTACAGATGGCAACCCTTGGGGGCGGTCACCGAACCCGTACACTTTGGCAACCCTTGGGGGCGGTCACCGAAACCCGTACAAATTGCTCGGGGCAATCTCCACAACTTAATTGGAGACCCCAGCGCTTGCCCGGAGCTTTACACCATAATGATTGAGCTCCAAAAGCATCACCAACCGTCTAGGGAACCAAGAGGAACAAGCTCTAGGGTACCAAGCATCCAAAAATAATAAGCTTCTCAACTTTCACCTCCACGTATCAACGTGGAGAATTCAAACCGATACACCAAATGCAATGGCAAGGGCACACGGAGTGCCCAAGTCCCTCACTCTCAAATCCCACCAAAACAACGAAAGCTATGGAGGAAAATGAGAGGAAGAACAAGAAGGAGAACACAAAGAACTCCAAGATCTAGATCCAAGGGTCGGGTTCCCCTCACATAGAGGAGAAAGTGATTGGTGAAAATGTAGATCTAGATCTCCTCTCTCTCTCTCTCTTTTCCTCAAGAATTAGCAAGAATCAT